>NW_007259742.1:684265-761832 GCF_000164805.1 Carlito syrichta
ATTGATTAAAAAAAAAAAAAAAAAAAAAAAAGGAGTTGTGAGGTGGCCATCAAGCTTTCTGGACCTCAGTTTTTTATCTGTCAGATGGGATAAATTATTTCTGCCTTGTTCTCTGCCCACTTATCACATTAGGGAATGGATGTGGACACACTTGGAACGTGTACAGAACTGTACAGATGCCAGGTGCGTTGTTATTGTTTTTTGTCTAGTACACACACCTGTAGGTACCTTGAGTGGCCAGGTGGGGAGGCGGTAGCTTCCTGGTGACAGAAGGTAGGCAGACAACCAGACCCCTGAGCCTAGGCAGGGATCTTGGGCACCATTCTGCTTTTCCCTAAAACTGTGTCTGAGAGCTCATGGACCATCAGCATGTCCATGTTCCCTGGCCAGATGGACAGATGAAAATGCCACCGGGGGCCTCTGAGATGTCCTGAGGACTCCACAGTGCTGTGGGGCCTCTGTGTCTGCTGTATGTGAGGGCGGAAGGGCAGTTTTCATTATTGCTGTTTCACTCATGGAAACATATGAAGATGAAATTGACTTGTTCAACGTCATGGAGGAAGGCAATGTTGCTGGCCCAGGCCCGAAGTCTTTCGATTTCTTAGCCCAGTCTATTTCCCCCACAGAAGTATCTGCAAGTTACCGTGTTAGGGTCTGGTTGTCTCACAATGAATGTAAACCTGTCTGCACTCAGACCCTCTCTTCCCTCTTGTTGTCAGGGAGGTGCCTGGGCACTGGAAATCGTGAGTCTGGAGCCTGAGGATTAAGCCTGTTGTTCCTGCCCCGCCACATTCCAGGGCTGTTCTGTTCCCCTTGAGGGAATGGGAGCCTCCTTTATTTTTAGCTAGTTCAGAGTGACAGCTTTGTTCTCTTCCTGGGCAAGGGCTTGGCCACTCTTACCCGCCAGGAAGCTCCTATTTGTGGGTTCCAAGGTCACCAGGAGGACCTTGGGCTTGACCTCAAGGCACTACGCCAGTTTGTCTTCCTTGCAAGAAGAGTCTGGGTATAAGGCAAGGAACACGGAGTTTGGAGTCGTGAGGCAGTACTGTTCTGGTTGCTGGGTGCTGGGGACATTGTGCTTAACTCCCCAACCCCGGGTTCTTCCTACGTAAAATGCAGTCAGTAACGCCCACCTTACACGTTGTGCAGATTTGGATCAGTAGGTTGAAGTGCCCAGTGTGGGCCCTGTCCACATTTTCATTCCTTGAACCTCAGTTTCTTCATCAAGCGAGGGAATCCATTTTCTCTTGATTTACTGTGAGTAAACAGTTGTATGAACAGTCCAGGGTGTCCATGTTCACTGAAACAGAAACAACAGTTTAGAAGCACTGAGAGATACCATGCGAACCTGGAAAAAGAGACCAGGCAAGGCAGTGTCCCCAGGACAGGGTTTGAGAGTGCCCAAGGGACCATTTTGGCTTTGGTAATGCTCTCAGGAAGACCTTGCATAAGGAACCCCTGCAGTGGAATTTATTTGCTCTGGTGACTTGCAGGTGATTCAGCAGACTCTGGGCAGCTTGAATAGGGAAGTGAGAACCCGGATTATCTTTAGGGTCCTTTGCGTCCCCCTGTACCTCAGCCATGCAATGGCCACGTGGTGAGGGGAAGGCAGGGGCTAGAGATGTCTGGAGCTCCCCAAGAGACTGGAGTCAGGGGCCGCTGCCTGGGGGAGGAGGGCTGGGCTTTTCGGGGAAGAAGAGTCTCTGGGTCTTATCTGAGCCAGCAAACCCTCTGAGACCTCCCCAGTCTAGGCGTCACCGGTGGCCTCCCGCCCAGCAGAGAAGCCACCCAGCCCGGCTGAGAAGCTACCGCGTGGTGCCATCTGAGGGCTCCCGGGGACACAAAGGGCTCAGAGGGCATGGCCTCTGCACCCCTGGCACTCACAGTCTAGCTGGTGGTGCAGAACATGTGTGTATCACTGCAGCGCCCAGGAAAGACACACACCAAGCTGTGTCCCCCGGGCAGATTGACTCCCACCTAGCAAACACCTAAAGCTGAGGGGATGCGGAAGAGGGGAGCGGACGGTGTGGGGCGGGGCAGATCATGGCCTGTGCTCCAGAGAAGGTGAGTGGGGGCGGGGGGTGTTGGAAGGAAGGAGGGACAGAGAGGCTATCTACAGGCCGAGGAATCAGAGTGGACAGTGGCTCTGCAAGGAAGGGTCTTTGGGGGTGATGAGCCACTGTCAGGGCACCAGGCGGCATAAGGGGGCTAGGTGTTGCTGGTTGCTGCAGGGACCATACAAGGTCAAGGGGGTCGCCCCTTGTAGCCAACTCCTTCCCTGCTCAGAGACCAGCTGCCAAGAGCAGACAGAAACTAGATTCTCGGTCACCACTCATAGCAGTGAAGTGGGGCTGGGCAGCCGCGGGAGCCACATGCAACAAGAAGAGGAATCAGAGGCACCGGGCTGGCATAGACCACAGCACAGGGCCTGGTTGGGCTGGGGCGCTTGGCTTGCTGTGGCTTTTGAATGTCCTTCCCAGGACTGTGTGAAGAGAAGGAGCAGATCAGACAGCTTGTTGTGGGTCTAATCCCAGCTAAAGGGTGGACGAGGTCTTCTGGAAGTCAACCTGGCATAGTCTGCCTTCTGCACATCAGAGAAGCCATGCTGCTCCGGAGTGGCTGGAGCTGTGGCTATAATTTAGTACCACGTCTCTCTTCCCGGGAACCCCTGTGCTCTCCCTGGGTTCAGAGGAAGGAGCACAGGACCAGGAATCAGGGAGCTTGGTGTCAACCTCCAGGTCTCTGCAATTGGGTAACCTTGGCCAATTGAGGACCCTCTTTGGCCTCTCATTTTTCCTCAAGGCATTAATAGTGAAGATACCTGCCCTGCTTCTGCAGACAGGCTGCTGTGAGGACCAATAGGATGTGCTGTGCAAAGTAGGGAAGCTACTCTTATGATGGTTGAGAAAGACAGAGGGGCCCACAGGATGGCAAAGCCTAGAAGTCACATGCAGGTGTCTACATTGCTCTGGCTCTGCCCTGTCATCAAATCAGGCAGGGTCCTGAGGAGCTCTTTTGTGTTTGTTTTTTGTTTTGTTGTCACTCAGGCTGGAGTGCAGTGGCACGATCATGGCTCACTGCAGCCTCCACCTCCTGGGCTCAGGCAATCCTCCTGCCTCAGCCTCCTGAAGTACTGGGAGTATAGGCTTGAGCCACTGCACTTGGCCTCATGAGGTGGTCTTTTTTTTTTTTTGAGTTGGAGTCTCACTCTGTCGCCCAGACTGGAATGCAATGGCCGCTCCCGGCCATCGCAGCCTTGTTTTGTTTTTTAGACACAGGGTCTCACTGTCACCCAGGCTGGAGTACAGCGGTGTGATTATAGCTCACTGCAGCCACTGAATCCTGGGCAGATGCAGTCCTCCCACCTCAGCCTTCCAAGTAGCTGAGACTACGTGTGGGCACCACCATGCCCCCTGCTGATTATCTGTGTGACTTTGAACAAATTACTTAACCTCTCTGTCTTGCTTTCCTCACTTTTAAGAAAGATAATAACACCTCCACCTCAGAGGGCTATTGGAAGGACTTTAATAATGTGCCAAAAACAAAATAAACATCGAGTATCATTTCCTTTCCTCATCCCTGTCGAAGTGACACAATCATGTGTCCCAAATTCCTTACACTAAATACCTAAAAACATGCATCCACTACAAATGCCATTGACCCTCTTCGTAGAAAAGAAAATTAAAGCTTGGGGGCAAAATGCCTAAAAACATGGCAAATGAAAGACTCTGGCAAAATTACTCTGAAACATTTGCACTTTAAAAAATAACAGTAATAAATACTTACTATAAAGAATATTCAAACTTTCCAGTTAACACTGCTTTACGCTTTAGGACTGTTTTCCTTCCTATACAAAGACTCAAACATACAGAGATGAGTATTTTTATTTTGTTTTATAAAAATGGAATTATCTCATAAACACTTTCTCCTCTGAAACCTTAACTCCACTTCCCTATTTCCTCTGGACACTGCCTCTAAGACTTAAACTCACAGAGTCATAGTAAGACCACCTCAGCTGGGTTCAGTGACTCAGCCTGTAATCCCGCGCCTTTGGGAGGCTGAGGTGAGTGGATTGCCTGAGCCCGCGGGTTCGAGACCCGCCTGGGCAACTTGGCGAGATCTCATCTCTACAATAAATCAAAAAATTATTAGCCAGGTGTGGTAGCGTGCACCTGTAGTTCTAGCTACTTGGAAGGCTGAGGCAGAAGGATTGCCGGAGCCCAGCAGGTCGAGGCTGCAGTGGCCGGGAGCGGCCACTGCACTCCAGTCTGGGTGACAGAGTGAGACTCCACCTCAAAAAATAAAATAAAATAAAATAAAAACAAAAACATGCACACAAAAAACCGCACAGCTAATAAATGAGATTTGAACCCTGCTTTCTTTGTCAACAACCCGTTGTTCTTTCTAAAAGTTGAGAAGGAATGAAAACGTCAAAGGGGAAGCCCCAAGGCGGGGAGGCTGCAAGCCCTGGAATCTAGACCTAGCTGCCACTTACAAACCCCGTGACTTCGCATGAGTCATGGGTCTCAATTTCCTCTCCTATAAATGGAGGTAGTGATGTCTTTCCTGCCTGCTTCACCAGGTTGTAATGACAGGAGATGGGGTAAAATTAAAATGCCGGCTTCATGCCCAGCACTTGGCATCCGTGAGCTCCTTTCACTTCTTTCTCTGAAGTTCAAATTGGGTCATGCATATGGGAGCTGTGTGTGTGAATGAATGGCCAAGACCTTTGCAAATGGGGCCTGTTACTGATCACAGTATTAATAAGCGCTCAGGACCCGTTCTGTCAGAGTCAGTGTCCTGGGAAAGGGAAGTGAACCGGTGTTGAAATCTCTGCCCTGACCTTAAGCCAATATCCTTCTTAACCCTCTAGGGCCAGCTCCCTGATTTTCCTTGCAAGTCAAGTGGCTCGCTAGAAAAGCTCATTTTAAAGGCCCAGCCAACAGCTTAGTAGTCACACCTGTTGCCCTGTTTCATTCTTGATCCTCTTGGGAGAGTGGATGAGAGAGGGAGTGAAATTTTCCATGGCTGTGCCCCCTTCTGAGGGCGGATAGGGAGTGAAAATGCTTGGGTTGGTAACTAGCGATGACTGGTGCTTCCTGCCACGACCGACCTGCTTACTTAGGCATGTCCAGTCTTGAATTAGTTCTGTTGGGAACAGGAGGTGGGGCTGGGGTCAGGCACAGAAATGTTTGTGAGATGATCCCAGTGCCAGGTCATTGGGAGCCAGGGAGGCCTGGCGAGGCTGTGTTCTTTCTGCTGAGGACGTCTTCTCCTGCCTATGCTAGGATCCACTGAGAGCATCAGGGCCTCCTTGGTCCACAAGAAGGACAGTTCAGGACAAGTATTTAGACAGTGTTTGGGCTCTTACCGCTTGGCAGTGGTAGATAGAGGCCCTGGAGGCTGGATGGAGTCCTCATCACTCTCAAGCAAGAGTCTGCGGGACCCAGCTCGGCGTGTGGTGTCTGGGGTCTGGGATCTGGCGCCTCCCCATTTTTTTCCCACCCTGACCAGAGTCCTGCACATGTGTGTCAGTTTCCATATTCAAGAGTGAGGATGTGAGGGCCTGGGCCTATTATGGCTCGTGGGAGCCTTTGTTTTATGACATTCTGAAGATCGAGGCTTGCAGGAGAAGCAGCCATAAGAGGTGCCATGCCCTCTCTAGCACCAAATGTAAGGTCAGGGAGGGATTCTTTCGGCACTAGTGTTTGGCCAGGGTAGTAACATAGCAGTGGTTTGGAGGCAGCATCCAAAGGTGACAGGATTGTGGAGGTGAGAAAGAGAGAGAGAGAGAGAGAGAGAGAGAGAGAGAGAGAGAGAGAGAGAGAGAATGTGTGTGTGTGTGTGTGTGTGTGTGTGTGTGTGTGTAGAGAAAGAAAGGGCAGGAGAGGAAGAGAACTAGAGATGCTATGGAGAAGAGGACAAAAACAAAAGAGATGAGAGGGCTATGGATTTTGGCCAAACTGCCAAAGACCAAGAGTCGGCCTCTCTTCTGGGTTTCTCACAGAGACTGGAGCAAATGGGCAGGAGTGATTTCCCTGACATCCTTCCTTCCTCCCTCTCCCCTTCTACCCACTACCTATCCTCAGCCTTTCTTTCCCAGGGGGTGGCCTAGTCAGGTGCCAGGCGGGGCCGTTCTGCCCAAGAGAAAAGGCCCCTTGTTCAGGGAGTGCTGGGTTCTCTGAGCCCCAGTTTTCTGCAGGTGTCTTTTGACATGTGCTTTTTCTCAGTGCTTTGGGGCCACTTAAAGGACCACAGTTCATAGGACGCATGTCTGCTGAATCCTGCACGAGGTGCCTCCTGGCAGGGCAGTACGGCGGGCACCAAGGGAGGTGACTTTTGCCTTGGCCAGTCCAGTCCCAGGCCCAGATCTGTGCTGTTTCAGTGGCCCCTCTTAACCTCCTGGGGACTAATGGAAAGACCTTCCCTTCACTGTCCTCATTCTTGTAAGGTCCACCAGGTCTTGGTTTCAGTTTTAGCCCTGCCCTAGTTGTGTCCATGCTTTGGCCCCAGCATCCATGCTTCTCTGAGAGAAGTTGTACCCCATGATGATTCATGAACCTGAATGACTAGAGGAAAGCCCTTCCTTCATAGCAGTGCTGTATCCCCAATCTGAGTTTCTAGATGCTACTTGAGTTTGCCTCAGCTGTCCTAAAATGTCAGGATTCTTGGATCAGTGTCTGTGTGCTGAGCTGTACCTTGGGTTAGGAGGCAGGATGACTGTGAAGCTACAGAGAACCCTGGCTTTTCTAGAAGTTTCTTCCTGTCTACCTGGAAAACCTCAACAACTCTGCCTATGTCTGCCCTCTGTAGAGTAGGGGAACCAACCTTCCCCGAGGGGCGGGGATAATTGTATAGAGGAGCCGTAGACTTGCAGGTACAAGACTTCACTCCTCCAGCTGTGTGCTCTGAGCTAATCACTTAACTTCCCGAAGCCTCAGTTTCTGCATCTGTAAAATGGGGATTAAGAGTGTCTCCTTGATAGTTTCGAAGGTTAAATGACATACTGCATGTGAAAGCACTTGATATACTGTAAGCCACAGTATAAGTATGATAAAGTATCATTTCAGTAGCCAGCATTATTTGAATTCCTCCTGTGTGCTAGGCAACTGGGTAAGTTCCAGAGTCTATTCAACATATTTTCTTTCCCTGGGGAACTCACGTGGTATCAGAGGAGGTGGACATGTCAGTAAACGGATAATCATGGTGTAGTGTAAGGAACGTGGTCATTGAGAAATGTCTGGAACGCTGGAACAGCGATGTGACTTGCATTGCATGGTCTTACTCCAGCTCCTCTGTTCCCACTGCGCAGATGCACAAATCTTATCATCGTCGTATTCTCGTTAGAGCTGCCTCAAGGCTCACTGTGCTTGGGGATCCGTCTGCATTTGTTGATGGCATTATCAGGCCCTGCATGATTTAGCTCTCGACAGTCTTCACTTCTTCCACTGTCTGCTTGATTCATATTGAATTTGTTTGTCACACTAACCAGCCCTCTCCCCTTGGCCTTGACATGGGCTCTTGCTTGTGCCTGGGCACACTCTGATGTCACACCTCCTGGAAACCCTTTTCCCATGCTTGTACCTGACTGCCTCTCCCTGAAGACCCAGGGCGCCCTGATGGCAAGGGTGGGTGCTGCCAGCCAGGGTGGAGCACGGCCTGTTTCCTCCCAGGGCCATGGTTCTGGCAATTTCTGTTCTGGCTCTTGGTGGTTTCTGATTACTCTTCTTTGCGCTGCTTTATGGTGAAAGGAAGAAGGTAGTAGGTGCTAGTGATTGGGAGTGGGGGCAGGGTTTGGCTCCAGCCACAGAGGACACTGGCAGGCTCCTGCCAGCACCACAATTGTGAGCAGGAAGCAGGCAGGGCCTGGGGGGAGAATGAGGCATAGAGATCAGAGCAAGAAGGCTGTAGAAGGTCAAAATATGCAGAAATGACATACCCAGCGACCCTGAAATGTGAGCACATAAGAAAATTAGCATCAAGGGCTTTTCAGCCTTGTTGGGCCATACATCTGTCTCTATCTGCCAAGAGCCTTCTGTGTGCAGGGGGAGGTCGAGGTGGGGTCCAGAAAGCTGGGGTCCAGGCCAGACCAGCCGAGAGAGGAGTTCTATCTAGCCTGAGGGACTTGGACATCTCCAGGAGGGAGTGACATTTAATCTGAACCTTGAAGGTTAGGGGAGATGTGGCTAGCTGGGGAGAAAAGGAAGGGTATTTCTGGGAGAGCAGAAGCAGGAGAGCCAGGCCACCTACCAGGAATGGCAGACGTGGTTTGACCAGAGTTCAGCGTACAGAGCCATACCTGCATAGCGCAGGTGCCTCGGTAGAGGGGAGGCATTGCCAGGCTTTGAGCAGGGGAGTGAATTGATTGGGTTGCATGAAGGAAGTAATCATGGCAGTGATGCAGAAGATGGGTGGGAAGGGAGAGAGGTTGAAGATGGAAACCCATTACAGTGTGTGAACCAACAGTAATCCAGGCACACAGTTGCTAAGGCTTCCTTGACTAGGGAGCTGCAGGAAGAACAAATGGTGAGATCAAAGGACCTTGGCGGACTCCACAGGGATAGTGCCATGAGGACAGTTGTCTAGTCCAATGCCAGGCACATAGTAGGTGCTTAGTCAATGATTTTTGAGTGAATACTCAGGAAGATACTATGAAGGAAAAACAACCAGTGGCAGCCAGTGGCAACCTAGGGGGCCAGAAGTTAAGCACCTGGGAAGCTTGAGAATGAGGAACCCAGGGAGAAGGGCAGGTTGGGTCAGTTCTGGTGTAGGGTGGAAGTGGCCCGACTTGGAGGTGTGGGCACATTGTCCCTTGCATACAGGCACGGGAGCCCAGGGACTGTCTCTATACATTTGGAGGCTGGGGTTAAGGTCCCTGTGCTTTGAACCTGCTGCCACCGCACCTGGCCTAGATACCTTATTTTATTTTGTTTTATTTTATTTCATTTTTTGAGTTGGAGTCTCTCTTTGTCACCCAGGCTGGAGTGCAGTAGCATGCTCACAGCCACTGCAGCCTTGACCTACTGGGCTCAGGCAATCCTTACACTTTAGCCTTCCAAGTGGCTGGAATTATAGGCATGCGCCACCGTGCTGGCTAAGTTTTTGATTTATTGTAGAGATGAGGTCTCGCCAAGTTGCCCAGTCTGGTCTCGAACCCATGGGCTCAGGCAATTCTCTCGCCTCTGCCTCCCAAAGTGCTAGGAATATAGGCGTGAGCCAACTCACCCGGCTGTCATTTTTAACCTCTTTGTCATCCCCATCCCAGTGAGGATGAGACAGCCACCTCTCACAGAGGGAAAGAGGCTTGTGGTGTCCCTGGTATGGTAGGAAACCTGCTTCCATCATGTGCTTGTGGGTTGAGGATCAGCTTCCATGCCACATTCAGGGACTGGAAAGGATCTTGGAGATGTCTGGTTCATCTTACAGGCCAGGAACTGGGGTTCAGAGAACTTGTGAACCTGCTCTGGCCACCTTGGATGACCTTCCACGTGGGATATGCCTGTGGCAGCTGGTTGTTTTGGGCAGGTGAGTGCCTCACCCTGCCCCTTCCTACCCCAGCCAGCCTTAACCTCACTCTCCTTCCTTCTCCTTCCTCTTCCAGATTGACAAGTATCTCTATGCCATGCGGCTCTCCGACGAAACTCTCATAGATATCATGACTCGCTTCAAGAAGGAGATGAAGAATGGCCTCTCCCGGGATTTTAATCCGACAGCCACAGTCAAGATGTTGCCAACATTTGTAAGGTCCATTCCTGATGGTTCTGGTGAGTCTCCCACCCAGAGATTTGAGCTCTGAGGGCCGAATGGTCTGTGAAATCATCCTTCTAGCTTCATTGGCTCATTCATTCACTCAGTCATTCATTCACCATTCCATCCATTGATTGATCTCTTCATTCATCCATTGATCCATCCACTCATCCATTCAACCTAGTCTGCGAAGCACCTACTCTGTGCCAGGCCCTGGGGATACCTTGGTTGGGCAAGGTCAACCTGCTCTCATTGGCTCAACTGTCTAGGGACTTGTGATACTTTAGAAAGTGTTAGGTAAACTGAGGCAAGGTGGGCCAGTGCCACGGGAATAAAGCAAAGATTTGCAAAAGTAAAACAAAAGAGTTTCGCTCAAGGGAGAGTGGGGCCGACACTAAGGGGTAGTGTGGCAGAGGGGAGTTGAGAAAGGGGAACTTTTAAAGTTTTATTCAAGGAGACAAGGTAAAGAAAACTTTCCAGAAGCTGCAGGACCGGTCTTGTGTCCTTGGTGTTGTCAGGGCAACCAGTCCTGTGACTTCAGGCCTTCAGCTTCTGGTGGGCTGGTGGGCAGTCACAAAAGGCTGATTACAATGAGGTTCTCTGTAACTGGTTAACAAATGCCTAGAATAGACCTACTTGGGAGATGCAAAAACAGTTACCAGCAGCTACCTCCAGAAAACTGGTTCTATCCTTGGCTAATGATTAGGGAGTAGGGAAAGTAGCAAAGTATGACAAAGCTTAAGCAATGTTAAAATGACTCTTCTTTAGCTAAGTTACTCTGATTTCACCCTTTCAGAAAGCGTACTGTTGATGGGTCTTTAGGTGCTGTGTGGGTTGCCCTTATGTCTCCAGAACATAAAGAGCTCCAGAGCAAATGAAGGGTTCATTTAGGAGACTCTTCTGCATCTGAGCACGAAGATCTCGCCTCCCTCCCTTCGGGACCCCAGATAAGTACCAGTCCAAGTAGCCAGGTGGGTCTCAGACTCAGAGTGAAGAGTCTAGTCCCCATTTGAGCCAATTCACAGATGCTGATTCAAGGTAGCCTCTAAAGCAGGAAATTGGAGCAGGGAGGTAGAATTTGAAAGAAAATGTTTTATCCTTTCACTCTGCATGTTGTGGCTCATGCCTTGCAGTGGGGAGTCGATACTCTCTCCCCAGAGGAGTGACATCATTGAAGACCAGGAGGTTACAGCCTGGCCTGCTTAGGGGAAGCTGTTTTGCCTAGACAAACTGCAGTTATTAGTTTGCAGAGATGGGGGCTGTGCCCACCCCTGCTTGGCACACTCATAGGAATCCCCCAGTGGCTACCTCAGCTTGGCATGCTCACAGGAATCCCCTGGTGCCCATCCCAGCTTGGCATGCTCACAGGCATTTCCCAGTGCCCACCCCAGCTTGGCATGCTGACAGGAACCCTCCGGGAGCTGCTTCTGTGCTATAGGGTGGGCTCACTTGCAGTAGGTGACAGGGAAAGAGCTTGTGAGGAAGTCATTCTCTCATGGAGTTGTGAGTACACGCCCTGTGAGGTTAGCCTAATACACTCCTGCTATTTCTTCCCTGTTCTGGAGGCTTTTGTTTAAAGCAGCAATTTGGGGCATTTTGTCTGCAGCCTGCAAAATGGACTCCAGCAAACCTGCAGCTGTTGTAGCTGATGTCTTGAAAGGTGGGCAAGTGCGTGGCTTTTGGGAAAATCCTCTGCTTGCTGCTGGCCTTAAAGTCCTGAAAGAAGTTTCAGCACCGATGAAGGGGGTGTGTACTGTTTACTCTGTGGCCTGGGTGGGGTTTACTTTAGGCACACACACTGGCATTTATATCTCAGACTTCTCTTTGGCTATTAAAAACCCACTCCACCTCTATCCTTTTGGTTGGGTGTTGGCTACTAGCAGATTAGCTTTTTAAGAGATTCTGGTCATCAGAATGACCGGACTTAGGTGTGCCCTGGGTGTGTTCTTTATCGTTCACACCTGCTTTTCCCCAGCCCTGGACATCACCTACATATTCAGGAGCACTGGAGCCTTTCCAGGATGAGTAGATTTCTGTAACAGAGGCATGATTGCTTGCTTCTAGCTGAGAGAGGAGGGAGGGGTGGCGAGGTGTGTGTGGGCATCCCCCAGGAGAGCTTGAGATTTGCTTGGGAGAACTCAGAACAATACCTGCTCCCTGTGAGGCACCTGATCCTGGGTTCGGGGCACACACATGGGAGAAGTAGGTGCTTCCCTTTCCTCCTCAACCCTGCTCTGAAGCCAGCTCATGTGCCAGGGCCCTATGTCAGCAGGGCACCTTCCCTGAATCTTTCCACAAACCATTTCCAGGATTGAGAGTCTCAAAGTATATTTCAAGCACAATAGTAATCTAGCCCTTTGCTGCATTGGCTACTCCTCAAAATAAGGCCTAGACTCATACTTATAGGAAATACTATATTCTCTAGTCCCCTCCTAGAGATTCATAACAGACACCAACTTACTAAAGGCCCTGAGTAGTCCTACAGGAAAGAAACCTGTTTAGCCGGGCATGGTGGCTCACGCCTATAATTCCAGCACTTTGGAAGGCTGAGGTAGGAGGATTGTTTGAACTCACGGGTTTGAGACCAGCGTGGGCAACTTGGCGATACCTCATCTCTACAATAAATCAAAAAATTAGCCAGGCGTGGTGGCGCATGCCTGTAGTTCCAGCTACTTGGAAGGCGGAGGCAGGAGGATGGCCTGAGCCCAGTAGGTTGAGGCTGTGGTGGCCGGAAGCAGCCACTGCACTCCAGTCTGGGCGACAGAGTGAGACTCCAACTCAAAAAAAAAGAAACCTGTTTAACTTGGCTTAACTGTCTTTTCCCTAGTCTTATATCATGTTTCATCTATTTTGAGACACTCATACCTTTTGTTTTTTTTTTTGAGTTGGAGTCTCACTCTGTTGCCCAGACTGGAGTGCAGTGACACACTCCCGGAGACTGCAGCCTCCACCTGCTCGGGCGATCCTTCTGCCTCAGCCTTCCAAGTAGTTGGAACTACAGGTGCGTGCTACCATGCCCAGCTAGCTTTTGCTTTATTGTAGAGATGAGGTCTTGCCAAGTTGTCTGGGCGGGTCTCGAACCCGTGGGCTCAGGCAGTCCACTCGCCTTGGCCTCCCAAAGTGCTGGGATTACAGGCTGAGCCACCGAGCCCGGCCATTCCTTTTTTTTTTTTTTTTAACTTGAATATCTCTGAAATCAGCAATGCATTGTACAACAATCACATCTTAAAATGATTATTGGCAGTGTTTTAGGACGTGTGAGATAATGTACCCATCTTGGGAAATCCTGACCTAGGATTTGTGGAATTGTCACCAGTAGCCTGGACCCCATGCCTTCTTTGAGCCTCTCTTTTCTCCAGTGCTGATAGGACCAAAAGTTTAGGGCCTCTCAGGAGCACAGGCAAGTGTTGCGAATAGGAGGAGAGGGAGGTGATGAAACCAAAGCCCTGAACTCAAGAGCTCATTCTCCTGCGTTCGGAGGGTCTGGGTTTGCCCACCTGCAGCCCTCGTCCCCTACCCTCCCTTCTTCTACCCTGTGTTAATTTTCTAGGGCTGCTGTACCACAGCAAAGTACCATAAGTTGGGTGGCCTTAAACAACAGAAATGTATTGTCTCATAGTGTGGAAGCTAGAAGTCCAAAATCAGGATGTCCTCAGGGCCACACTCCCTCTGAGACTGGATAGAATCTTTCCTTTTCTGTAGCTTCTGGTGGTGGCCGACAATCCGTGACATGCCTTGGCTTGCAGCAACATCTCTCCAGTCTCTGCCCGTGTCTCTGTCTTCATGTGGTGTTTTTCTCTAAGGATACCGGTCATGTTGGATTAGGACCTACCCTAATAACATAATCTCAACTTGATTACATCTTCAAAGACCCTATTTCGAAATAAGGTCACATTCGCGGCTGCTGGGGGTTAGGATTTCAACATATCTTTGCAGGAGACACAACACAACCCATAACACACCCTATACTTCTCCCTACGTCTATTCATAATTAATATTTTTTTAAAAATTTTCATTTTTTGAGTTGGAGTCTCACTGTTGCCCAGGCTGGAGTACAGTGTCACACTCATGGCCACTGCAGCCTTGACCTGCTGGATTCAGGCAATCTTTCAGCTTCTGCCTTCCAAGTAGCTGGAACTACAGGTCCACGCCACCATACCCGGTTAATTTTTTGATTTATTTTAGAGACAAGGTCTTGCCAAGTTGCCCAGGCTGGAGTAATTTATTATTATTTTTTTATTTTCTGAGTTGGAGTCTCACTCAGTCCGTTGCCAAGACTGGAGTGCAGTGGCACGCTCACGGCTACCTCAGTGTCGACCTTCTGGCCTCCGGCGATCCTTCCGCCTCAGCCTTCCAAGTAGCCAGAACTATAGGCACGCGCTACCATGCCTGGCCATTTTTTTGATTTATTGTAGAAGCGAGATCTTACTATGTTGCCCAAGCTGGTCTCAAACCCGTGGGCTCAGGCAATCCTCTTGCTTCAGTTTATTATTTATTTTATTTTATTTTATTTTATTTTATTTTATTTTATTTTATTTTATTTGTTGAGTTGGAGTCTTACTCGGTCGCCCGGACTGGAGTGCAGTGGCCGCTCCCGGCCACCACAGCCTCACCTGCTGGGCTCCGGCGATCCTTCCGCCTCAGCCTTCCCAGTAACCGGAATTACAGGCATGCGCTACCACGCCTGGTTGATTTTTTGATTTATTGTAGAGATGAGGTCTCGCTGCCCAGGCAGGTCTCGAACCCGCGGGCTCAGGCAATCCACTCACCTCAGCCTCCCAAAGCGCTGGAATTACAGGCTGAGCCACCGAGCCCAGCTTCAGTTTATTTTTTTTAAGAAACATGGTCTTACTCTGTTGCCCAGGTTGGAGTGCAGTGACACAATCATGGTTCACTGCGGCCTTGAACTCCCGGACTCAAAGCGATCTTCCTGCCTCAGCCTTCTGAATAGCTAGGACTGCAGGCATGTGGCACCATACCTGACTGTTTCTGATATTTATGGGGGGCTAACTCATGCCCTAGAGCACCCCCCAAGAATGGTTTCTTCAGCCCCACATAGACATTGCTGTGAATGCCTAGGACATGGATGCCTAGCCCCTGTCCAGTCCTTACCCCTTTATGCCTAACCCCTTCCACCTCCCCTGCCTCTGGGCTCTTTTATCAACCAAGAACCAATAGGTCCCCTACAGTAACCAGAATTTGGGTCTCCTTGATAGTAAACCCATGGTGCCGCTCCCTTTTTGAAATGTTAATCACTGCTTCCACTGTAGTAATTAGTCAGCGACAGAATTAGTGGTACTCCCAAAGCACGGAAGGATAAATTGGAGCTCACCCTGTGGAGGACTGCCTCTGCCTGTTGAGTGGTGTATGACTTCCAAGGCAAAGGCATTGACCTTGACCCTGGTGGACTGGACTCAAGAGTTTTGGAATTCTACTGATTTTCCAGAAGCATATCTGTTACAAAGATTCTGATACATACCAGCCCATTTTTGTATCAATTTTTCCCCTTTGTATATCTTTCATCTTTCTTTTTTTTTGTTGCTCTTCAGTAATCAATACATTAATTTTTAAGTTAAAAAACAAAGTGGCTTTCTGCTGCTTCACGTTATTTTTGAAGTGCTGGAGTTATGAATAATGAAGGAAAATATCGAAGGCTTTTTTTTTCCTTCTAAGTTGGAGTCTCACTCTGTCACCCAGACTGGAGTGCAGTGGCTGCTCCTGGCCACCGCAGCCTTGACCTGCTGGGCTCCGGCGATCCTTCCGCCTCAGCCTTCCAAGTAGCCGGAACTACAGGTGCACGCTACTATGCCCAGCTAAGTTTTTGATTTATTGTAGAGATGAGGTCTCGCTGCCCAGGCGGGTCTCGAACCCACGGGCTCAGGCAATCCACTCACCTCAGCCTCCCAAAGCGCGGGATTACAGGCTGAGCTACCGAGCCCGGCTTCGAAGGCTTTTATTTTATTTATTTATTTATTTTTGAGTTGGAGTCTCACTCTGTCGCCCAGACTGGAGTGCAGTGGCCGCTCCTGGCCACTGCAGCCTCGCCTGCTGGGCTCCGGCGATCCTTCCGCCTCAGCCTTCCAAGTAGCCGGAATTACAGGCATGCGCTACCACGCCCGGCTGATTTTTTGATTTATTGTAGAGATGAAGTCTTACCTGCCCAGGTGGCTCTCAAACCCGCTGGCTCAGGCAATCCACTCACCTCAGCCTCCCAAAGGCGCGGGATTACAGGCTGAGCCACCGAGCCCGGCTCGAAGGCTTTTAACACAGGTGACTTGGCTAAGTCGAACCCCTCTTCAAAGCTACTGTAGGGACCAAGGGAAGACTTCTGCTTTGCTCTCTGAATGTTTGCTGGAAAATCAACCCACAAAACACAGGTTCCTAGAAAAGGCATATATATTTCTTAACATGCATGGGGGAAATCACAGAATGGTTCCCCAGTATCCCAGGGGAGGCCCAGATACTTACACAAAAGGGTCTTTTTGGAGGGAAAACAGAGATGAGGGGAGTAAAGCCATTCTGTTGCAGGACAATAAATGGCTCCTAGGGAAAATGAATGGGTCTGGGAACAGATTACTTGTCAGCGGTTCTCTTCGGAAACTGAATGAACCCGGGAGACCAACATCTTGCAAAAGGACTGTTCGAGTGTGGTCACATCCTTCAGTCTCCCCGCCACTCACAGATAATGAGATAAAGGTAGGAAAGAAAAATGTTCCCCTTGGAAGGTTCCTGTGTGTGGTCTTTATGCAGATGGGGGAAAAGTATCTTCCACTAGTCTGCTGATCTTTAAGGGCCTTTAATTCAAAATACTCTGCCAGGGGCTGTGGCTCTTGCTTGCAATCCCATTTGGGATGTGGAGGCAAGAGGATTGCCTCAGTCCGGGGAGTTCGAGACCAGCCTGGGCAACTTGGTGAGACCTCATCTCCACAGTAAATCAGAAAATTAGCCTGGCATAGTGGCGCATGCCTGTAGTTCTGACTGTTTGGAAGGCTGAGGTGGAAGATCACCTGAGCTGAGCAGGTCAGGCTGCAGTGGCCATGAACGTGCCATTGCACACTAGCCTGGTCAAAAGAGTGAGACTCTGACTCAAAAATAAAACCAAACCAAAATACTAATTATATCAGGGTACCAAACCAAAATATTCATTGTATCTTTTAGGTAAAATATTTTGGTTTTCTTCATTACCCAGTCTCTTGAGAATTCAGTTGTGAAGACTCTTTTTCTCATTTTTTTCTTTATCCCTAAGGATATTTAAGTACCAATTAGGTTGTAAGCTTTTTGAGGGTAAATAGGTAAATATTCTTTTTTTTTTTTGAGTTGGAGTCTCACTCTGTTGCCCCGACTGGAGTGCAGTGGCTGCTCCCGGCCACCGCAGCCTCGACCTGCTGAGCTCCGGTGATCCTTCCGCCTCAGTCTTCCAAGTAGCTGGAACTACAGGTGCACACTACCACACCCGGCTAATTTTTTGATTTATTGTAGAGATGAGGTCTCACCAAATTGCCCTGGTGGGTCTCGAACCCGTGGGCTCAGGTAATTCACTCACCTCAGCCTCCCAAAGCGCGGGATTACAGGCTGAGCCACCGAGCCTGGTTGGTAAATATCCTTTTTGAGATATTTCTTTGTTTCTGCTTCATAGTTCCTAGCACAGGGTTTACCTCCAATTTTTTATTTTTTAAAATTTTTTTGCTAGAAGCTTGGATGTGCCATTATCGTTTTGCATGCAAAGCAGAACGAGTTACAGTATGGTCATGGTTATTTTTGGGCCCTAAATATACATCGTACTACTTTCCAGCCAAAGGAAGGAAAATATTTACCTTCTTGTGGCATTTAGGCTGTCTCCATTTTTTTATCTGGAAAGATTTTTGGATTATCTCGAATGTTCTCCATCTGTGAAATTTGAATATCTAGTGTCCTAGTTGAGTTTTTGATGAAGGCTTAGAGTTCTCATCAGGTAGCTGGATTGCAGACAGGAGGGAATGCCTTTGTATCTCGTGTATAGAATTACTTCACTGAGCTGGACTAAGGCAGGCATTTCACGCAGGCTGGGCTTGTGTTTGCGTATATTCCAGCGCAGGCCAGGACTCAAGAGAGCCATCTGTCCCGTGTTTGTTTTCCATTATATGCTGGTAATAATGGCTGTCATTAGGAAGTGGAGCATCGCCAGTGGCCCTTCAGATGTTTTGTTTAATGAGCCTTCTCTTGAAGAGTGGTTCTCCTGGCTTTCAGTGGAAATGGGAAATGTGGGAAGAAGTCAAAAGAAGAGGCCCCAGGAGCAGGAAGGTTTAAGATCAAAGATTTGAAGAGGAAATTGGAGGGAGGTCCACAGCTGTAGAAAAAGGCTAAACTTGAAGTCAAAGGAAAACTAAAATAAAATAAAAATCCCAAACACTGGATCAGTCTTATTATTTGTGTGACCTTGGAGAAGACATGTAACTTTCCTGAGCCATTTCCCCATCTGTAAAATGGACGTGATGATATTCACTGCCCTCTCTGCTTCACAAGGCTGCTGCCAGGACCAAATGAGAGTGCCTTGTAAACTGCAAATCACCATGAGTTACAGGGGGTCATCATCATCATTATTGTAATTTAATAACTGACTTAGTAAGCATTCTTTCGGAAGAATTCTTTCGTAACCCATGAGGCCAAAGGACCCCACCCGACAGCCTTAAATGTGTAAGCCCAATCCCTGGAGAAAGGATCCAGAGTTTTCCGAATTCACTGGCATCTCTGTGATGTTATAGGGGAAGGAGATAGAGAAAAGAGGGAAGCAGAGGAAGGCTGTCTCACCCCCATCGCTGAGCTAGCCACACAAAATGTGAATGAGCCTATGGACTGCAGCTCTTGTCCCTCTGCACTGGTGTGACTGGACACCATGGCTCTGAATCAGGGAACCAATCTGAGATAAAAAGGGACGATAGATCTCTTTTATTAAGGAGGACAAGTAGTTATGTATTTGAGGAACTCATTCCCTAAAAATAAATAATGAACTTGGAAGCCTTCTGGTTGTTGCTGAAAGAAATCTAACTTAAATTAGTTTGAGACAAAAAGGGAAAATTCTAGGTTCCTATAACTGGGAAGTCTAGTTGTGAGTTGGCTTCAGTATCCAGGAACTCATCCATCTCTTACTCATTCATTCAGCCCAGCCTCCTTTTGTGTTGGCTTCATTCATAGGCCACCTCTCCCCTCACAGTGGTGGAGACAGCCCTGCACCTCCAGGCTGACATCTCACCTCATAGCCAGTGATCCGAGTGCAATGTTGGTCTTGGAGAGGGCTATGATTGACTGACTTGGGTCATGTGCCTCTCCTGCATCAATCACAATGGCCAAGACTGGTAACTCCGGATGCCAGATACCCCTGAATTACACATGGGTTCCCCTGGAGCTGGAGCAGGGGGTTCAACCTCACCAAATGCATGGATGAAAAACAGGAGTGTAGTTATGTAAAGAGATGCTAGAGGCCTACAAAGGGTATCAACAATCTTGTTGCCCTTACCAGAAGCCATTCCTTGATGTACTTTGCCCAGCAGAGTATAGGACTGAATAGACCATGTGTTTGACCCAGGCATTTCTGATTGAGCTAACAGCAGGCAGGCTGATTGCCTTCTTTCTGCAGCACTCAGTACTTGGGAGGCAGGGAAGCATGCTAAATTGCCTTTGCTTTCAAGTTGCTTATCATCCAACTAAGATAAGACATGCCCACAAAAAATAATGATCATCACAGTATTTGCTAAGTGTAAGACAAGGGAAGGGTCTCCTGGCCCTGCCACAGGTGTGACCATGAGTGAGAGTCATTCAGCTAGTTTGGTTGGAGCTTCCTTATCCATAAACCGAGAAGGTGAGTTAATATTTATCCAATGTTGCCTAAGCTGCAAATGTGACTTTCAGAAGAGGTGCAACTGCTTTTTAACAACCGCATATCCCACCTTCAAATGGAATTGAGGTCTCTGCCCAGGGGAGGGTGAGAGAGACCCATTGTGACTGCCTTCAGGGGCTCTTTATCCGTGTTCCCCTCAAATCTATCAGCCCCCACCTGCAGCTGTGTGAAGTGTCCAGAATTTAATTTGTCCTGGCATCTCATGGCCCCCCCTTTAAACTTCCCTGACCCTAATTCCTTGGAAACCTGCTGACCTGCACCTGTTCAATAAAGGAGTGGTGGAGACTTGGGGTGTGCAGAACACAGCAGGAGGCTGGGGTGGGGCCAGGGGTCTTTGTGGAGTACAGAAGTGTGGGCTAGCTGTGTGCACTCCAAGGTTAGGCCCCTGCCACATCGTCAGGCAGCAGAGGTCATTTTTCACTTATCCCACAGGACAAACTTCAGGCCTGGGTCATCCAAAGGTACTGCCTGAAACCTGACCCCTTCCTATGAGGGACTGAAAGCTCTTACCTGCTCTGTGCTGACACTGACAGGGCACCGCTGATAAGCTGGAGTTCCCAGCCACTGTCCCCTGGAGCTAGAGTCATGTGAACCTGCTTTCTCTTTGATTCATTTGAAAATAAGACTTGATTGGGCGGGCAGGTGAAAAATTTTCTATGCTGTTTTTTCCCCCCTCTTTCTCATTAAGCATTTAAAAATTTTTTCCCATACTGTTTCTTTTAAAGTTAGGAAAGAAAGTCAATGTTAAAATATGGAATAAATAAATATTTATGTAAACATTGAAACGGCAAATAAATTAATTAAGTAAAGCAATTATAGCAAAATAAAAAATACCCATCATTCCCCACCCCCAGCACAGTATGTGCTCTTGTGCCTATTAGTTCTGGATGCTCAAGTGTTTCCTAGTTGTTTTCCAGACTGAGTTTTCACTATCTTCATTAAAGAATGACCAAGAGTTCCAGGGAGTCATGGATATTCAAGAGCCCCAGAAAAGAAATGTAGCCATCTCGGATGTGCTGCAGTCTCACTCTGATCCCGTCCTTGTCCTGAGTTCTGTCCAGGTGGCAGTTGTCATGGTTATGAATTTGGGCTTTGGATGCAGATATTGGCTCTGCCACTTACTAGTAGTGTGGTTGGGCAAGTTATCCAACTCTCACTGCCTTTACTTGCTCATCTGTAGAATGGGCATCTTGGCCATGCCTACTTCATAGGGTTGAGATGATTAACAACAAAATGATAGGTATAAAGCACTTAGTGATTGGTATAGAAAGTTTCAATGAATGATAGCTGATGGTAAAATAAAGTGTATTTGATATTCTAGTGACTCACCTGTCTGAGAGAAACCACTGTGTTCTGAATTCAGTTTTTCAAAATGGTGGTAGTGTAAAGCACCATGGGGGTTAGGATTCTGGTGAGAGCCCAAAGAAAACCCTACACTGCTCTGAACAATGTCCAAAACCAGGGTCAGAATTTCTTTTTTTTGAGTTGGAGTCTCACTCCGTTACCCAGGCTGGAGTGCAGTGGCATGCTCACAGCCACCTCAGCATTGACCTGCTGGTATCCGGCGATCTTTCCGCCTCAGCCTTCCGAGTAGCCGGAACTACAGGTGCGCACTACTGTGCCCGACTAATTTTTGATTTATTGTAGTGACTAGGTTTTGCCAAGTTGCTCGGGCTGGTCTTGAACCTGTGGGCTCAGGCAATCCACTTGCCTCGGCCTCCCAAAGTGCTGGGATTACAGGCTGAGCCACCGAGCCTGGCCAGGATCAGAATTTCTACCAACATTTATGAGACCTATTCCTAGCATTCTCCCTTGGTGTCTTTCCTTTGGACTATAGACACAATTTAAAACCAGTGGTATTATGCATGTATCTACGTAAGTGGAATATAATTTAGCTGTAAAAATGAATGAAGTACTGATACATGCTAAGACATGATAAGCCTTGAAAACATTATGCTAAGTGAAAGAAGCCAGACACAAAGGATCGTATGAAATGTCCAGAAATGTCCAGAGTAGGGAAATCTGTAGAGATAGAAAGTACATTGGTGGTTGCTGGGGACTGGGGAGGTTGGAAGGAAATGGAGAGTGACTGCTAATAGCTACAGAATTTCTTTGCGGATGATGAAAATTTTCTAAAATTAGAAAGCGGTGATAGTTGTACAACTCTAAGTATACTGAAAATAGCCAAATATTTTTAAATGGGTAAATTGTATGATATGTGATTATATCTCAAAGCTGTTATTAAAACCAGCTAACCAATGGATGAAATAATAAGAAATATACATATTGCCGGGCTCGGTGGCTCAGCCTGTAATCCTGCGCCTTTGGGAGGCTGAGGTGAGTGGATTGCCTGAGCCCGCGGGTTCGAGACCCGCCTGGGCAGCGAGACCTCATCTCTACAATAAATAAAAAAATCAGCCGGGTGTGGTAGCACATGCCTGTAATTCCGGCTACTTGGAAGGCTGAGGCGGAAGGATCGCCGGAGCCCAGCAGGTCAAGGTTGCGGTGGCCGGGAGCGGCCACTGCACTCCAGTCTGGGCGACAGAGTGAGACTCCAACTCAAAAACAAAAAAAAAACAAAAAAAAAAACACATACTGATTCCTGCCCCCAGTCCCTAGCAGAGTTCCTACTTTGTAATTTCCTGAGTACTAGGAGTGCTGGGGGAATCTTTGACCCTGGTTCATGACACAGAACTCCTAAATCCATTGGCATTTTCTAGGAGATAGGAGAGTAACTTTTGTTCCTTCAAGGGCCCCTGGATAGCCTGAGAATGAGGGTCAGTTGCCCAGGGAACTGACCATATGACTAGAAAATTGCTTTCAGGCCCAGCCCCTCATCCCATCTTTAGGGAGAGGGGCCGAAAATTGTGCAAATAATCCAATGGCCAGTGATTAAACCATCATGCCCGTGTAATGACACTTTCATAACAACTCTAAAGAACTGAGTTCTGGGGGCTTCCAGATAGCTGAGCACGTGGAAGTGGTTCCTGGAAAGGGCAGGGAAACTCATCACTCCTCTCCCATACCTCTTCCATCTGTTTGTTCATCTGTACTCCTTGTAGTATCCTGTTTGTTTTTTTTTTTTTGAGTTGGAGTCTCACTCTGTCGCCCAGACTGGAGTGCAGTGGCACGCTCCCAGCCACCGCAGCCTCAACCTCCTGGGCTCCGGCAATCCTTCTGCCTCAGCCTTCCAAGTAGCTGGAGCTACAGGTGTGCGCTACCACGCCTGGCTAATTTTCTGATTTATTGTGGAGATGAGGTCTCGCCAAGTTGCCCGGGCAGGTCTTGAACCCGCAGGCTCAGGCAATCCAGTCACCTCAGCCTCCCAAAGTGCGGGATTACAGGCTGAGCCACGGAGTCTGGCTTGTAGTATCCTTTTTAAAAAATATGTAAATATGTCAGTAAAGCGTTTGCCTGAGTCCTGTGACCCACTCTAGCAAATTAGTCAAATCCAAGGAGGGGATTTGTGGGAACCCCGACTTAGAGCTTGTTGTCCAGAAGTACAGATCACAATCTGTGCTTGTTATTGGCATCTGAAGTGGAAGTGGTGGAGGAGGCAATCTTGTGAGACTAACCTTCAACCTGTTTACAGAGGGAAGTCAGCCTTATAAAAAAGAATTTCACTTCCCAATTTCAAAATTTACAGCAAAGAACGGTGAAATCTCCAGGTAGATAGTCAGAATTGAATTGAATTAGAGCACATGGAACTGGTGTTCGTCCACTGGAGAATCCACCACAGAATTCTTGCTTGCTTGGTGTGTGGATAAAACCTACACACATCTAGGGTCACAGAAGTGTTCTGTGTTGTGGGGAGTAAAGAACAATAAAAACACTTTAGTTTTTTCCTCTGTATCTCACAGAATGGCGTAACTGCTTCTTGCTTGAAGAACAGTAAGCAGGGGTACCTTGAATGAATGAAAGGACCACTGATCCCTGGGATAAAGCAGCTACCAATAATTTATGGAACTGTTCTAGTTGCCAGGGGCAAAGAACTCTAAGTTGTGGTCCTTCCTTCAAGGTACTTAAAAATATAAGATCAGTGAAATTCAATGTGAGAGTTCTTTGGGTTGCTCATTAATTCATTTATGCATTCATTAAGTTTGCAGGTATTTCTTGAGCTTTTATTATATACTAAACACCATTTTAAGTTTAATATTGCAATGTGTCAGAGCTTACAGCTTGGTGAAATAAAATACAAAGATAAGTTAGCTTTATGAAAGAGAACACTTAAGAAAAAAACACAAAAGCAACCATTACTTTTTTTTTTTTAATGAAAAAGGTCAAGAGATCCAGAATAGCCAAAACAATCTTGGAAAAGGAGAGCTAAGTTGGAGGAATTTCACTACCTAGTTTCAGAATTTATAATAAAGCAACAGTACTCAAGACACTGGTACTGGCATAAAGGTAGACAGATAGATCAGTAGAGCAGAATTGAGAGTTAAGAAATAAACACACACATTTATGGTCAATTGATTTTTTTAAAAAATATGGGTGTTATGACCATTCAGTGAGGAAAATAATAGTCTTTTTAGCAAATGGTGCTGGGGCACTGGATATTCACATGTGAAAGAATGAAGTTGAACCTCTTTCTCATACCATGTACAAAAATTGACTCAAAATGGATCAAATACCTAGAATGGGAAGAGCTAAAACTAGTAACTCTAAGAAGGAAGTATAGCTGTGACTCTTTGTGACCTTGGCTTTGGCAATGAATTCTTAAATGCAACTCCAAAAGCACAAACAGCAAAAGAGAAAATAAATAAATTGTACTTCATCAAAAAAAAAAAACCCAAAAGGCTTTGTTCTTCAAAGGTGAAAATACAAGCTACAGGAAGGGAGAAAACATTTGCAAGTGTATCTGATAAGGGACTTATATCTAGGATATATAAAGAACTCTTACAACTCAACACTATAAAGATGATTCAAATTTTTTAAATGAACAAAGGATCTGAATAGACATTTCCAAAGAAGATATACAAGTGGCCTTATAAGCACTTGAGAAGGTGCTCAACTTCATTAGCCATCAGAGAATGCAAAGCAAAATAAAAAAGATAGACAATAATAAGTGTTGATGAAGACGTGGAGAAATACATGAGTGGTGAGAATGTAAAATGGCACACCTGCTCTGGAGAACTGTGGCAGTTTCTCAAGAAGTTAAACATAATTACCATTTGACACAGCAATTCCACTCCTAGGTGTATACCCAAGAGAAATGAAAACTTGTCCATACAGAAGCCTGGACTCAAATGTTCATAGTAGCGTTATGCAGAATAGCCAAAGGGTAGAAACAAAACAAATGTCTATCACTGGACAAATAGGTAAAATATGGTATATACCAGTGTAACGTTCAGTCGTTAAAAGGAATAAAGTACTGAGACATGCTACAACATGATGAATCTTAAAGACATTTTGCTAAGTGAAATAAGCCAGTCACTCAAGGCCATATGTTGTCTGATTCCGTTTATATGAACTGTCCATAATAGGTAAATCTGTGGCGACAGAAAGTAGATTAGTAGTTGCTTAGGGGATGAGCAGGGGTTGGGGAGAGTGGGAGTGGGTGAGGGATTTGGGTGGTGATAGTTAAAGGGTACTGGGTTTCTTTTCGAGATGTTGAAAATGACTCAAAATTGGTTATGGTAAGGGCTGCATAACTGAATATACCAAAACCCATTGAATTGTATACTTTAAATGAGTGAATTGCATGGTATGTAAATTAAGTTTCAATATTACCATTGCAAAATACATTATTATAAAAAATATAATAATAAGGATCTTTACCTACCTGGGAGAATGAGATGTCCCAAAGATATCTGGTATTTAGTGGTGTTTATAAGATTGAGGGCTTGGTAGATCAACATGCTTAGGGTAGCAAGGGTGGCTGTTTCCCTTGGCTTGGTAGACACCGGGATGACATCTTGGTATCAAGAATGACACTAACAGTCTTTAGCTGATTTTCTGAGAGCATGTGTGAGGGAAACTAATGTGATAAAGGGTAAAGAATGTTTGGTTGTGGCTTAATGGTTGGAACTTTGACTACAGCCTTTTTCCTTTGGTACTGTCCGTTGGTCTTGGTGTATAGTCTCAGCATCGTGCCCTGTCCTGCTGGGGCCCACCACCCCAAATACTGCACACATTAATCTCCTGAGGGAGTCCACTGTTAACCATAGTGGGCCAGTGTACTCTTATGTGATCTTCTGTTTAAAAGCATCCTCTGGGTGGAAACCACCCAAATGTTCACAGATGAATGAACGGATAAACAAAATATGGTTGGTTGGGCTCGGTGGCTCAGCCTGTAATCCTAGCACTTTGGGAGGCGGAGGCGAGTGGATTGCCTGAGCCTGCAGGTTCGAGACCAGCCCGGGCAACTTGGCGAGACCTTGTCTCTACAATAAAATAAAATAAAATAAAATAAAAATTAGCCAGGCGCAGTAGCATGCACCTGTAGTTCCAGCTACTTAGAAGACTGAGGTGGAAGGATCACCGGAGCCCAGCAGTTCGATGCTGGGATGGCCGTGAGTGAGCCACTGCCCTCCAGCCTGGGCGACAGAGTGAGGCTCCAACTCAAAAAAACAAGGCAGAAAAAAAAAAAAGTATATCTGTACAATGGAGTATTATGCAGTTTTAAAAGGAGTGAAATTCTGACAAATGCTACAACATGGATGAACCTTGAAAACATTATGGTCAGTGAAATAAGTGATACACGAAAGGACAAATACTGTATGATTCTGCTTATATGAGATGTCTAGAAAAGGCAAATTCATAGGGACAGAAAGTAGAACTGTGGTTACCAGGAACTGTGGGAGAGGGGAAATGGGAGTTATTGCTTAATGCTTACAGAGTTTCTGTTTGGGGTGATGAAAAAGGTTTGGAAATAGTGGTGATGGTTGCCCAACATTGTGAATGAACTTAATACCACTGAATTGTATACTTAAAAATGGTTATGACTAGGTGCGGTGGCTCAAGCCTCTAATCACAGCACTTTGGGAGGCCAAAGTGAGAGGATTGCCTGAGTCCAGAGGTTTGAGACCAACCTGGGCAACTTGGTGAGACCTCATCTCTACAATAAAACAAAAAATTAGCTGGGTGTGGTGGTGCATGCCTGTGGTTCCAGCTACTTGGAAGGCTGAGGCGGAAGTATCACCCAAGTCCAGCAGGTTCAGGCTGTGGTGGCTGTGAGTGTGCCATTGCACTCCAGCCTGGGCGACAGATGAGACTCCAACTCAAAAAGAAAAAAAAAATTCTTGCAATGGCAAACTTTATGTGTATTTTACCACAACAATAAAGAAACAACCCTGTGGAGTCCTGGAGTAGCAGTAATCAGTGTCTGAGGGACATGGAAGGAACCCCAGACATGGCATGGACCTTGGGTGCAGGATTTTCTCTGAGTTGAAATGCTACATGACTGTTATTTATACAACAGTGCTGTTTTTGAAATAGGAAAATAGAGAAAGATGGGATGGTGTTTTGTACTTAATTCAGGTTTCCCTTCCCCTGTAGTGGGAAGTGAGAGACTGGGTTTGCTTGAGGCTCTTTCTGTTTAAGGACGCCAGGCTGGGATAGGGTTTCCCTTGCCCACTCTGCATATAGGGCAGTGGTTGGATAAGACTTGCATGATGGTTGCTTTCTGGCTGAGAACACTGTGCAGCAGGGCAGGGGCAGGCAGACAGGGCCTGGGCCCTGCCAGGAAGTGGGCTTGGATGTGGCCTTCTCCTAACACTTGAATCTGATGCGATACCTGTTGTCTCCCTAAACAGAAAAGGGAGATTTCATTGCCCTGGATCTTGGTGGGTCATCCTTTCGAATTCTGCGGGTGCAAGTGAATCATGAGAAAAACCAGAATGTTCACATGGAGTCCGAGGTTTATGACACCCCAGAGAACATCGTGCACGGCAGTGGAAGCCAGGTGGGTCCCTGATCCCTCCGGGTCAGTCCCCTCAGGTCAGCGTCCCCTAGGGTGACTCCAGGAACCTGACCCCAAAGCATTGGTGTCCTGGGCTCCTGTAAGAGAATTGCTGGGAGGAGCCCATCACAGGTGCATATGGAAGAGGGACTCCTGGGCAGGAGGTTAGGACAGTCTGGGCGGGGGCTGGATTGTGCTTGCAGAGATGCCCATGGTCTGGGTAAACTGTGGGGGTGGGAGGTGGGAGAGGACTCCCTGGACAACTACAGAGTCAGGGGCATGAGGAGGGAGGCCCTGCAGCCCTATTGGGTACATGCACTCATTTTCCAAAGTTCCTGGGGTTGGTTCCCTGGCACAGGTTTAGCAGAGCCCTTGGGAGAAAATGACCCTTCTCTAAGTCATTGGCCTCCTCACCTGGTCACCAGTGGCCTAGGCCTCATAGGGTGTGGTTGTGGTTTTGTCAGGCAGAAATTAGGGTTCACAACTCTGGGCTAGCCAGGGGCTCCTCATTACCTGGTTTAAAATAGCATTTGTACAAGCCCTTGGCAAAGAAAGCAGGGCCTTGCTTGGGAAATCTCCCCCCACCCCCATACTTGTACCTAGTCCAGGAAAGGTTGCGGGGGCTGGACATGCCCAGGGAGGGCCTGCTCCCTCTCCTGTTCTTCTGGTTGTGGTGAATGGTGGGTCCCTAGCTCACTGAGGATCCTGTGATCAGGGCTTGGGCCCCCCTCCTCAGGTTTTCAGCCATTTTGGGGCTCCTAAGTCCATCATCAGGAAGGGGTACACTCTCCCCTCCCAGACGTTCTGGCTCCTCCAGCCTGTAGTTGGCCTCCTGAGTCATGGCTGCTATCCAAGATGCGTATTTGGAGCTTGTCAAATGTTTGCTTTAGGGAGGGTGTGTTCACAGCAAGGTTCATGACTAAGTTCTCCAGGAAACCCATTTGTTCTGGGGTGGACTTTGAGACGAGACCCTTCTTCTCTTGACTTTGCTTTACTCCTGAGTAATGCGGGTGTGACCTGGATCAAGCCACCAAGACTTCTTTGTCTAAGAGAGAAGGGCTAATCCTGGCCTCTAACCTGCTCTCTGGGGTTTGGTTCAGAGCTTTTCAGGTCATGTCAGTGAGCATGATGGGCACCACTATCACTAGAGCAGGTGAGTCACTTCGCTGTCAGCCACCAGAGCTGGTGCATTACCATTGGATGGCCCTGCCTGAAGGCTCCCCAGCTTCCCCACTCCCCTGTCTCCCCCTATCACCGGGCTGCTGCCACTAGTCCATCCGCCGGTACATGCTCAAAGGTGGCCAGCTGGTAAGTCTCTTGACCGTTCCGGTTGGCTGCCGTGTCACTCCTCTTTGCAGGTGGCCAACAGCTCAGGTTTGCATCCTGCACTTTCTTTTTTTTTAAGATTGGAGAATATAGTTAGTTTATTTAGAAAGTAAGAGAAAAAGAGGGAAGATTCACGTCCCCAAGGTAGGGAAGGGGGCTAAAGCTAGGAAAACAATGGTGGCCATAACTCAAAGAACCATGTGGCCAGACCAGAGCTTAGCAAAGCAATAACCTGCCTCCTGCACTTTCACTGGGTAACACGTACTGGCCTGTCTGTTCCCCTTGGTCCTTGGGTTGAGCCACCCACACCTGGTGTCTTCACCACTGGATTGCACCCTGCACATTCCCAGTGTGCTTTGGCTTAATCTTGTAGGAGCAGGGTTTGCTATTTAAGGGGTAGCCCCTTCCCCACAGGTGCACACTCACTGCGTTCGCTTCCACAGAACTTCCTTCTTACCACTGCCCCCTCTTCTGACTGCTGTCTCCTTGGTCTCTCCCAGCCTCTGTCCCCATCTTCCCTTCTTCTCAGTCCCAGAATCACTTTGTTTCCTGCTGTCTCTGTTTCTTCCTCTGCCCCTTTTAAGCAGTCTGAAAAGATGATGATGATGATGATGTAATATCCTTACAGCAAATACTTACCTAGTGTTTGTTATGTACAAGTCACTGACATAAGCACTTTATATGTATTAGCTCATTTGATCATCCCAATTCGATGAATAATTACTATTATACCCATTTCAGAGATGGGAAAATTGAGGCTCAGTTGTTTAATAACTAGCTCCTTGGGTCACAACAACTAACCCAAATGGTAGAACTGGAATTTGAATCTAGGCAGTCTGCTACAGATAGTACAGTTTCAGCACCTTGGAACTCCTAGGCTAAGTTTTTTTTTTTTGTCCCTAAGTTTTTAATTTTATGATGGTGAAGGAACATGAGGGCTGTGGACAAGGAGAGTAGACCAGGGGATGGGGGAGGGAGGATTGAAAAATAAAAAGCAGATGAAATGAGAACCTCTTCTCCAGAAATTTGGTGTTAGATTAGAAATAAGTATTTGGTGGTCCAGTACTTTCTGAGATCTCTTATTGACCTATATAGTATTCTGGTAAACCAGAGACCTCGTTTTGCCTGTGAACCAACTCAGACTCACAGACTCTGAACAGTGTGAATTCTTGGGTTGTGATCATAGGAGTTATCTACTAAAATATGTGAGAATTACCGGGCTCAGTGGCTCAGCCTGTAATCCCGCACCTTTGGGAGGCTGAGGTGAGTGGATTGTCTGAGCCTGTGGGTTCGAGACCTGCCTGGGCAGCGAGACCTCATCTCTACAATAAATCAAAAAATCAGCCGGGCGTGGTAGTGCATGCTTGTAATTCCGGCTACTTGGAAGGCTGAGGTGGAAGGATCACCGGAGCCCAGCAGGTTGAGGCTACGGTGGCTGGAAGCGGCCACTGCACTCCAGTCTGGGCGACAGAGTGAGACTCCAACTCAAAAAAAAAAAAAATGTGAGAATTTTCAAATACATTTTAAAACTTTTTTAAAATTCTTTTTTTTAAAGGTGAGCTCTTGCTATGTTGCTCAGGCTGGTCTTGATCTCCAGGCTTCAAGCAATCCTGCCTCAGCCTCCTGAGTAGCTGGGATGACTAGCATATGAGATTTTTAAACTTTTTATCTGAAATAATATTAATTTATAGAAAAGTTTTAAGATAAGCACAAAAGGCTCTTGTATAGTCCTTTCATCTAGATTCTCCAGTTGCTAACTTTATCCTCGCCCCCTCTACACAGACACACAGACACGCACATATACACACACACAGTATCTCAAAAGTTTCAGAGCAGTTTTAAGCTTTAATAAATTCAGAAGAGCCGGGCTCGGTGGCTCAGCCTGTAATCCCGTGCCTTTGGGAGGCTGAGGTGAGTGGATTGCCTAAGCCCATGGGTTCGAGACCCGCCTGGGCAGGCGAGACCTCATCTCTACGATAAAATAAAAAAAAAATTAGCTGGGCGTGGTAGCGCGCGCCTGTAATTCCGGCTACTTGGAAGGCTGAGGTGGAAGGATCACCGGAGTCCAGCAGGTCGAGGCTGCGATGGCCGGGACCAGCCACTGCACTCCAGTCTGGGCAACAGAGTGAGACTCCAACTTAAAAAAATAAATAAATAAATAAATTCAGAAACAGGCTGGGTACAGTCACTCACGCCTGTAATCCCAGTACTTGGGAGACTGAGACAGGAGGATCACTTGAGGCCAGGAGTTGAAGACCAGTCTGGGCAACATAATGAGACCCCATCTCTTATAAATGTTTATGAATTTATGAATCATAGATGTTTAAGTTTTTGTTTTAGTTATTGTTTGTCGTCTTCAGTCAGAGGAACTGAGTTTATGTGTGTATATTTTAAAAAGCATGAGTATCAGCTGGGCATGGTGGCTCATGCCTATAATCCCAGCACTTTGGGATTCAGAGGCTAGAGGATTGCCTGAACCCAGGTGTTCAAGAGCAGCCTGGGCAACCTGGCAATCGCCTGGTTCAAGAGCAGCCTGGGCAGCCTGACAATCACTTCTACAATAAATTAAAAAAAAATTAGATGGGCATGGTGGGAGTCTGAGGCAGAAGGATCGTCTGACTCAGCAGGTTGAGGATGCTGTAAGCCACAATCGTGCCACTGCACGCCAGCCTTGGTGGCAGAGGTAGACTCTAACTCAAAAAAAAAAAAAAAAAGAAGAAGAAACCAAATAAAATCAAATCATGAGTTTATTGTCAGGAAAGAAAAAAGTAATTAAAAAAAAATTTATTTTGAGGCATTGGCTCACACCTATCATCCCAGCACTTTGGGAGGCCAAGGTGAGAGGATTGCCTGAGCCCAAGGGTTCGAGATAAGTCTGGGCAACTTAGTTAGACCCTATCTCTACAATAAATTAAAAAGTTAACCTGGAACGGTGGTGCATGCCTGTAGTTCCAGCTACTTGGAAGGCTGAGGTGGAAGGATTGCCTGAGCCCCGCAGGTCGAGGCTGCGGTGGTCACGAGCGTGCCACTGCACTCCAGCATGGCGATGGAGTGAGACTCCGATTTTTAAAAAAAAGTATTTTTAATTTTTATTTATGTATTTATTTAGTTTGAGCTGGAGTCTCACTCTGTTGCCCAGGCTGAAGTGCAGTGGCACGCTCATGGCCACTGCAGCCTCCACCTGCTGGGCTCAGGTGATCCTTCTGCCTCAGCCCTCCAAGTAGCTGGAATTACAGGCACATGCTACCACACCTGGCTTGTTTTTTAATTTATTGTAGAGATGAGGTCTCACCAAGTTGCCCAGGTTGGTCTCAAGCCCCTGGGCTCAGGCATTCCTCTCGCCTCGGCCTCCCAAACTGCTGGGATTACAGGCTGAGCCACCATGCCTGGCCTATTCCTATTTTTATTAAATCTCTATTTCTGTGGGAAAAAGTAATTTTTAAAAAATACTTAACTATTTGAGTCCAAAGAGCTTGGGTAACTTCCCTTCTCAGTTGATCGTAGACATAGGTTAACCCAGAGTGCCTTCCTGCCTCCTTGGACAGGCTTGTCATCCTGGATTGTGGGCATTCACAGAAATGCCCTTTCCCTCTCTCAGTGGCACACTCAGGGGAGTCGTGTGTGGCCTGGATCTGGGAGCCATTACAGGCCATTCATGTGAACCTGTGTCTGAAGCCCAAGTTCTCCTGGTACCTACCCACCCTTCCTGCAGCAGCTCTTTCTCTCCTGAGGCTGCAGGGGAGGCTTGCAGATGGCGTGGAGTGAGAGGACCGACTTAGTAATGGATTTATATCAGCTGAAATGTAGGTCGCAGGAAGCTTAGCCAACTTCTCCAGGGAGGATGGTCATGAGTCAACTCAGTCTAAGATGACAGCCGCAGCCATAGCTTGAGTCATAGTGACTCAGGGACAGAGGCTCCTAAGTCAAAATTGACTGGGTTTTACTTTACCTTGGCAGTGAAACCTCTCTTGAGAGCTGGCTCGGGGGACCTGGGGGAAGATGGGAAGGGCAGTAATGACTTCTAGCCCCCTTCATGGATGCCCTAGAAGGAAAACCTTCAGGCAGGTGGCCTTGTCTGGGAGCATGGCTGGGGCTGCGTCATGTGACTGTGTGGTGTCTCCCCTCCAGCACTGCCTTCTGGGCTCCCAAGAAGCTCCTTGGCTGTGTCAATCCCATATATATATATAAGGGAGGCCTCATGTCATGACAGTCATATGAAAAAGACAGAGGCGTTACCCAGACTGTGGCTTGGCTGCCAAAAGAGCATATGTATGCTCAGGTTGAATTAATAATTTATAGAGCTAAAGCAGGGAGATTCTTAGTTCTACTGAACACTCCTCTGGTTAGAACACATATGGAATATTGTTTTCAGTTCTGGAACATTTTACAGAAGAAGAGAGTCATTAGATAGATCCAGAAAGGTTACCTTAGAGGTAGTGAGCATCCCATCATCAATGGAATTCATGCCGGGCTCGGTGGCTCAGCCTGTAACCCCGCACCTTGGGAGGCTGAGGTGAGTTGAGTGGATTGCCTGAGCCCGCAGGTTTGAGACCCACCTGGGCAACTTGGCGAGACGACATCTCTACAATAAACCAAAAAATTAGCCGGGCATGGTAGCGCGCGCCTGTAGTTCCAGCTACTTGGAAGGTTGAGGCGGAAGGATCACCGGAGCCCAGTAGGTCGAGGCTGTGGTGGCCGGGAGCGGCCACTGCACTCCAGTCTGGGTGACAGAGTGAGACTCTGACTCATCAAAAAAAAAAAAAAAAGGAATTCATGAAGAAGCTTAGGAAATCAGTGTTTTGAGTTCTTTCTAGTAGATTCCTAAGACTCATGAGATACCCTTAATAAATCATAGGTAATATGTTATAGAGCAGGCAAGCTTAAAGTGAAACCCAGGAACTAAACTGTGGTATATCTATGCCGTGGAATACTATGCAGCAAGGAGAATAAGCAGTCTACAAAAACCCAACAGTGACAATAATTAGCACAGTGTAGAGTGAAAACACAGATACCTAAGGGCACGTACGATAGCGTCTTCATTTAGGTACAGTAATGGAGGGGGTTATGAATCGGGGCACCTGGCAATTGCCCTTGTGGGGCTGGGTAGCAGTGGCAGTGACTATAGGGGCAGGAGGTGGTCGTCCAGGTGCTGATACCCCTGAGTTTCTTGATTCAGGTGTGGGTTACATGAGTGGGTGCTACTTGTGAGAATCTGGTGAACTCAACACTTAAGATATGTGGGGTTTTTTTTGGTTGCATATTACCCCTCAGTAAAACGATGATAGTCTGAATGTTGTTAAGTCACTCCAGTGGACTAGAGGCTGTGGAATTGTTTCTGGAATTTACATAAATAGCGGCATGGGAGGGAGTCAGAAGGCCACTCTGCCTGGGTAGCCGGTGGAGACTGTTACCTATGTGTTATAGAGGGGTAAGCTGATCTTCTGTTATCTTTACATTTTTCTCAGTACCCAGATGGTACCTGTTAGTGACTACTGAGAGTTCGGGTCTGTTTGAAGCTTTGAAAGGCTTCCCAAGAGTTGTGCTGCCCCACTGGGCGACTCTTTGTAAGAGGCTCTTTTCCACATTCACACACAGCATGGCTTTTCAGTCAGGGCCGCCAGGTACTGTGAGGACTGGCACCTCGGATAGACATTTTCCTTTCTGAGCATGTGGGAGGGAGTCCATTTTCCCCTGAGATGCTGCGTCCTCTTTGTCCTCCCTGACTGGTCTCTCATGCTTCTTCCAGCTTTTCGATCATGTTGCTGAGTGCCTGGGAGACTTCATGGAGAAGAAGAACATCAAGGACAAGAAGTTACCTGTGGGATTCACATTTTCTTTCCCTTGCCGGCAATCCAAAATAGACGAGGTAAGGACGTTCTGGGAATGTTGGAATCTGCAGACAGCCCAGTGTGGAGAAGCGAATGAATCCCTTTTCCTTCTTCTTCTTCTTTTTTTTTTTTTTTGTCGAGATGAGGTTTCACTATGTTGCCCAAGTTGGTCTTGAACTTCTGGGCTCAAGAAGCAATCCTCCCACCTTGGCCTTCCAAAGTGCTGGAACTACAGGCGTGAGCCACCATGCCCGGCCAAATCCCTTTTCTCCACTACTTTCCCCTTTTGCTTATATGATGGTCTGTGTGTGGGGTATTCATTTTTTTCTTCTTTTTTTTTTTTGAGTTGGAGTCTCACTCCATTGCCCAGACTAGAGTGCAGTAGCACACTCATGGCCACCCCAGCGTTGACCTGCTGGGCTCTGGTGATCCTTCCGCCTCAGCCATCCAATTAGCCGGAACTACAGGCACATTCTACCATGCTTGGCTAATTTTTGATTTACTGTAGAGACAGGTCTCGCCAAGTTGCCCAGGCTGGTCTCGAGCCCGCAGGCTCAGGCAGTCCACTCGCCTCGGCCTCCCAAAGTGCTGGGATTAAAGTCTGAGCCACCAAACCTGGCCTCATTTTATTTTATTATAGGAATGTGGGGTACAAGTGAGGATTCACTACATAAGTAGACTGCATGCAGGAGATGTTGGCTTCCAACTGGCCCTCACTCCTCCGGTGATGAGCCAAGTACCCTGGGTGTTGTTACCTGTCCCTCACTCTCCTCCCAAATTACTTTAGTTATTTATGTATTTTTGGAGATAAATCAAGACATTTGTGGTCACGAGGAGAGAGAGCCATTAATTAATCTCAAGTAAGTGAGAGGAAATAAAGTCGGTTGGATGATGATGGGACAGCCCTTTGGCAGAACTGCATGGTGTGGTGTTTACCTGGCGATTCTGGTTACTGCAAGGTTACTTGACCTCTATGAGTTAAGTGCTTATGACTTACCCACTTTATGGATGGGGAAATTGAGGCCCCATCCCTTAGGTGCCAGAGCCACCTCTCCACAATGTCTGCTGGTCAGTGGCTCCAGCCTCAGAAAGGCCTTTGGTTCCCTTGTTGAGCTCCCAGGTGACTTGTATCTACCATTCTGCTTGTCATTTGTTCATTCATTCATTTGTTCAGCATAGATGGTCTTGACCAACCATGTGATAGCATTGAGCCTCAGAGCACTGCAGAAATACAAAATAAATACATGCAGCCTTGTTTCTTTTTTTTTTTTTTTTTTTTTTTACAAGGAGACACAGAAACGCACACACACAATATACATACCCACAAATCCACCCATGAATAAACTAATAATAGAAATTCTGATAGTTAACATTATTGAGGGTCTTTCAGGTGCCAGGCTGTCTTCTAATACATACTTTACAGGTAACACATGTACTCTTCAAACACCTCTATGAGTTAAGTGCTTATGATTACCACTTTACAGATGAGGAAACTGAGGCTCAGAGGGGTTAAGAACCTGACCGAGGTTACCCATCCAGGAAGCAGCAGAACCCATGCTCGTGACTGGTCTGCTTTGCTGCAGGATAGTAGCGTTAGGGCCCAGGGCACCTTCCATACTTTCAGGCAGCAGCCCTGGGTCCCTTCACTGCTTTAGGATATGCACCCTCTCCTGGGCACTGCTTCATGGGGCTGGGGCCCTTATCTTTATAAGTTGTGGAATCTACAAGAAGGGGCTTGATAGCCCAGCAGGCCAAGACACTGCATGGAGGCCTCACCAGGGTCATAGGACTTACTAATGACAGATCCTGGACCAGGTCCCAGGCCCTGATCCACCCCCTTATTCAATGCCCCCTCCCCTTCCTCCATCATGTCTAAATGCCTCTGAGGTGTTCTCTCTGATTTTTTTTATCCTTTCAGGACTGCTGTGGTCACATGTAGACCCTTCCCTTGACACTTGGCATTGCTACCCCTCCAAAGTGTTCAAACCAGCGTGGCCTCCAACATGTCCTTCCCAAACCCTTTTGCAAAGCCACTTTTGATACTAAGTTTTCCTTGGCTTTTGAGAACCGAGACATGACAGTCACACGCTTTTCCCTGTGAGAGGTGGGAGGTTGCCTGGAGTGAGACCAGTGGACTACACTTTGCCGGGTCTTGCACATGCACTCGGCAGCTGTTTCCTAAGTGCCATCCTATGCCGTGGCCTCTCCCCAAGAAGAAGCAGTCTTTCAGGGATGAAGGTATTATAGGAGCAGGGAGGTAAGGTCCTTACAGGCCTGAGCGTCTGTTATAGGGAGCAGATGTACCTGGAAGGGGGCACCGTGGGCAGAGAAGAAACTGAAGGTGGGGCATTCTAGGCTGAGCTGGCCACTTTCTGGGGAACCAGTGAGTCACAGACTCAGTTTTCCATCCAGGAGCACTTTGCACTCTAGTCCTCAAGGCAGGCTGAGACCTTCAAGGTTGTCCTCATCTAGACCAGCTCCCTTGTTCTGGATGGGCAGAGTGAACCTCAGAAAAGTGAAGGGAACTGCCCATGAGGAAGTGGGCAGAAGGTGTGGAAATAGGACCAGGTCTCCTGATTTCCAACCCTCCTCCTTTTTCCCTCAACACCACGTTCTCTGAGGCTTTGGAAGGGGAAGGAAGCGTTGAGGGGAAGCAAACAGTATCTGGGGGCTTTTGCTTGCCTAGCTTAGCTATGGTTGCTGCTGAGCAAATAACCACTGTTTCTCTTGGAGGGCTTGCCCTCCCCAGTTCCCCCTCCAGCCCATGTGGCTCCCACAGTGAGCAAGGGGAGGAGCCCAGCTCTGGCCACCCCCTGCAGGGGGGTGAATCTCTCATCCTGTGCATTAGTAGCGACTTTCCACATTCAGAGAAAAACAGTAAAATAGTTATTTTCTTTTCTAGTATCTTTGATTAAAAAAAAAAACAAACCAGAAACAATATGTAGAACTATAGAAGTGAGACAAAATTGTGATGCCAAAAGTAGAATTTCTACCCCTTATTCCCAAGGGATTGGATGTCTATCCTTGATGCTTCTCCATTAATATGCAAACAGAAATGGGATCTGTATAAGTAGTGGAGTCACCATTTACAAATAAGGGTTAAGTTCCACAGTTGGTGAATGCTTCACAGCAGGCAAGTGTATGCAAACCTACCCCTAAAGTCTAAGGAAGCTGAGAGGCCAAAGAGGCTGACATACCCAGTCTCCTAGAAAGAAGCATTTCATGGGGACTTACAAGCAAAAGCTGTGTCTGTCTTGGGTGGTGACGATACGAGATGGCGGATCCCGTACCATTACCCCTAAGACCCAGGGGTTTATATACCATAGGGAAAGGGTGATTCAGAAGGGATGTATAGAACAAAGTATGATAACACCAAGGTTGTTTGACCTAAGGGCAGGATTTACCTAAGTATTTGCTCCTATACAAGAATCAATAGATAAATGGGAATTCTTATAGAGGCCTCCCCAGAACTGGGGTTAATCTGAAGTCAACATGGCGGATGAACATCCAAGATGGAGTCGCTTTAGCCGCCATAGTGAAAAGCCACAGATTACACATAGTCCACATCATTCCTTAAATGACCAGGGCCTAGCTCTTTTTTTTTTTTGGAATTGGAGTCTCAACTCTGTCATCCAGGCCGGAGTGCAGTGGCATGCTCATGGCCACCGCAGCCTCAATCTACTGGGCTCCTGTGATTCTTCTGCCTCAGCCATCCAAGTAACTGAAACCACAGGCTTGTGCCACCACACCCAGCTAATTTTTTAATTTAATGTAGAGACGAGGTCTCGCCATGTTGCTCAGGCTGGTCTCGAACCCATGGGCTCAGGCAATCCTCTCGCTTCCTCCTCCCAAAGTGCTGGGATTACAGACTTGAACCACTGTGCCCGGTGGGTCTAGCTCTTACAAGTTCAAGAACAGCCAAGATTGAGCTTAGCATTTTGTTTCTCTTTGTTTCTCTTTCCATCTGGCTCTGGCTTTCTTTCCTCAGGGCTGTAGAACCCAAGGTCTGGTTGGAAAGTGGGGAAGGCTGATCAGGGATTTCTCTTGCTCTGTTTTTACTTGGAGTGATCTGCCTGTGCAGTTGGCACCCAGTTAGATCGATGTGCAGTGTGGCACCACTGTACTAGCAGCCACTTGCTTTATTCTGGTGTGAGCTGGATATGGTGAGCAGGTTTCCCCCTGATGGTAGCCCCCAAAGAAGTGCATCCTGCAGATGAAGAGATGAGATAGAGTCTGGCTCCCTCATCCAGTGGGGGAGCCGCTTGAATCCTGTGGATCTCTGCCTCGTCCTTGTCCTGGAGCAGTGTCCAGGGCCCCAGGGTGCTGGAGGCCTCCCAGCTTTCATCCAGTCCCGTCTGCTGTCCCTTGCAGGCCATCCTGATCACCTGGACAAAGCGATTTAAAGCGAGCGGCGTGGAAGGAGCAGATGTGGTCAAGCTGCTTGACAAAGCCATCAAAAAGCGAGGGGTAATTTCTCCCAGACCTCCACCTTGATTATGCAGGGGTGGGGGAGTGTGGGCAGGAGGGCTGCTTTCTAAAACAAACCAAGGCCCTTTCGGGGGGCGGGTGGGAGGGGAACAGTAGTACCAAGATCTGAAGACCCAGGCAGGGGAGAGGTGAGGGTCCACAGTCTAGAAGGTCAGGGGAGGGAGGTGATGCATATCTGAGCTTTCAGAAGTGCGGCCTAAGGGACCCAAGTCTGGGGCAGGGCATCTCCCTCTTTCTGTTGGGAGTGCTGGATTGTGCAGGGCACAGGTGTCAGGGATACAGCCTGCTGTGCCTAGAATAAGGGGACAGGAGCTGGATTTATAGCCCTGCAGGGGCTTGCAGAGGAATGTGGCTCCATGGATAAATTCCACTCCCCCAAGATGCTTAAGCCAAATAATTAAGGGAACTTCGAGGTTTTCATAATTTAATCACTGCACTCTGATCCAATTAATTTGAGTACCAGCAGTAATGAAATCAGCACCATCCACAAGAGAAGTGGTTATCAAAATTGCTCCTGCCAGGCTCTGTTAGGGTTCAGGATCTCTGCTCCCATGTGTGAGTGGACAGTGACATCCTGTTATCTGTCCCCAGGACTATGACGCCAACATCGTCGCTGTGGTAAATGACACGGTGGGGACCATGATGACCTGCGGCTATGATGACCAGCATTGCGAAGTGGGCCTGATTATTGGTAACGTCCATGCCTTTGCTCAGCCCTTGGTTCAGCCAATATTTCCAGGAGGCCCTGCCTCCTCTCTCTTGTGTGGTCACAGCTTCTGACCTTGTCTCTCCCAGGCACTGGCACCAATGCTTGCTACATGGAGGAACTGAGGCACATTGATCTGGTGGAAGGAGATGAAGGGAGGATGTGTATCAACACTGAATGGGGAGCCTTTGGAGACGATGGGTCCCTAGAAGACATCCGGACCGAGTTTGACAGAGAGATAGACCGCGGATCCCTCAACCCTGGAAAACAGCTGTGAGTCCTTACCTTTCTTCTAGTCATATGACTTAGGGGACATTCACTGAAAGATTTGGGGTGAGAGATGAAAGGGATGTAAAGCCAGGTGATAATGGAAAAGCCCGTGCAATTTGCATTATTTGTCGCTTTTTGTTTGGTAGTTGCACAGCTGTGGAGTCTGTAGCTTAAAAGTACTTTTTAAATAATGTTTTATTTGCTTAAGTATACTGTGACTGTGTTCCTGTCAAACATCCTGAAAATTAAAAGCATACAAACATTAATGCAGCCTGGTGAGGAACTCACCGTGAACACATCTGAGGAGGGAGATGGGACTGGAGTGAAGGGGGGAAAGAGACCAGAAGAGGATGTTTGGGAGCATGGGAGCTCAGTACCTCCTGGAGAAAAAAGAAAGCCTTTAAATGATCCAGTCACAGAAACCAGGCACAGTGGTTTATGTCTGTAATCCCAGCACTTTGGAAGATCGAGGTGAGAGAATCACTTGAGGCCAGGAATTCAAGGCTGCAGTGAGCTATGATTATGCCACTGCACTCCTGCCTGGGTGACAGCGAGATCCTGTCTCTAAAAATAAAAAAATAATAATTATTATTTCATCACGCAAAAAACAATAATAAATATTAATGACTTAAAATCCTTCTCCCAGCCAGGCGCAGTGACTCATGCCTATAATCCCAGCACTTTGGGAGGCGGAGGTGAGAGGATTGCCTGAGCAAGTTGACAAGACCTGATCTCTACAATAAATTAAGAAAAATTAGCCAGGTATGGTGGTGCATGCCTGTAGTTCCACCTACTTGGAAGACTGAGGTAGAACTACTGGTACCCTAAAATAATTATTTATTGTAGAGATGAGGTTGCATCATGTTGCCCAAGCTGGCCTCGAAGCCCTGGGCTCAGGCAATCCTTTTGCCTCAGCCTCCCAAAGTGCTGGGATTACAGGCGTGAGCCACTGTGCTTGGCTATTCAACCCATCTTTATTGAGCACTTTTTATGTGCTGAGCTCTGTGCCATACTCTGAGGATCCAAAACAGCTTCTTCTCTCCCAGGACTTACCATCTAGATGGGAGTTAGGAGGAGGCCAGACATGCCAATATCTGTTGTGCAGAGGAGTGGGTGAGAACAATATAAGATATTTGTACAGACCTTAGGGAGAATGGAGAAACGTCTTCAATGTCAAGCATAAGCCGGTACATCGGGAGTTGATAAAGAACATCAGACTTTCAGACAAGTTGTTTTTTGACCTCGGAGAGCTCCTGACTGCAGAAGCAGGAGTGATACATTCAGGCTAGGGTGGTTATTGCTTTCTCTGTGCCACGTATTTCCTGAAGTGCATGCTCACATTTCTCTGTGATGCCAGCATGCTGCTGGCCCTCTCTGATCAGCCCGGCCTCCCAGCAGCCTTGGATGCTGTTGGCCTCGAGAGAGGCTTACCTACTCCATAGACCGAATCGCTCTTATCTTGGTACCACAGAGAAACAGGAGTTTCCTAGTCATGCTGAAACGCTCACCCAAAAGGTTCCAATACCCCAGGATGGCCTTTTACCTGAATTGATGGAACTGCATATATGGCCAGCTCCCCCACCACTGGGGATCATGGTGAATAAACTAGGTATGTCAGTGAGGGAATTTCCAAGTTCCCAGGCTTAGAGTGCAGGCTGACACTGGGGCACCAGCTTAGTGACAAAGAGCCCCCATTCCAAAGCTCTCACAGTTAAAGGTTTTTGGGGATGGCTGCAGTGACTCATGCCTGTGATCCCAACATGGGAGGCCGAGATAGGAGGATCACTTGCCCAGGAGTTCAAGACCAACCTGGGCAATCCCCAACTCAACAAACAAATTTTAAAGAGTCTGCTGGGCATAGTCGTTCATGTCTGTAGTCCCAGCTACTTGGGAGGCTGAGGTGGGAGGATTGCTTAAGCCCAGAAGTTTGAGATTACAGTGAGCTATGATCGCACCACTACACTCCAGCCTGGGCAACAGAGCGAGAGCCTACCTTAAAAAAAGTTTGTTTGTTTTTTCCCCCTAATTAATTTATCTGACCCCTAATCCTAATTCCTGACCCCACTGACATGAAGCTATTGCTGTGGGTATTTCATGTTTCACTGAAGGGCCATGAATGTGCATGGTTACAGTGCTGCCTCAGCACCTATGGGGACTTCTGTCCTGTATGGCATATGCACCATATCACATCTCTGAAGTCCCCAAATGTCCACATCCCCAAACATGTGTGACCACAGGGTTTCAGATGAGAGGTCATATAGCTGTCATTAGTGTCAGTCACTTAAGCAGAAGTCTAAGATACCTGTGACAGCTGAGCAGCGATGGCTCGGACCATTGTCTGTATCCATAGCCGCAGTGTGGGAACCCTGCGTGACTTGGGTGTAAACCTGGATTTCTCCTGCCCATCTTGATGTATTTCTGAGTTTTTCCAAAGGGTTGAATGGTATTCCCAGGCTGAACTGTGAACTGGGCTCACAGTTGGCTTATAAACCATGGAGAGTTGTGGATGGATGAGTGGGTGGATGAAGGTTGGAGGATGGGAGATAGGTGGATGGGTAGACGGGAGGGTGGAGGAAAGAGTGAAAGGTTGTGGTGAAGTTTCTCTTCTCCAGTATGTTTCCCTGCTTGCTGCTTACTCTGGGTCAGGGCTCATTAAGAACAATTTCTTTTTTTTTTTTGAGTTGGAGTCTCACTCTGTCGCCCAGAAGAATATAGTGACATGCTCCTGGCCACTGCAGCCTCGACCTATTGGGCTCCGGCGATCCTTCTGCCTCAGCCTTCCAGGTAGCCGGAACTATAGGAGCGCACTACCATGCCCGGCTAATTTTTTTTTTTTTTTTTAATTGTAGAGACAAGGTCTCGCCAAGTTGCCCGCGTGGGTCTCGAACCCGTGAGCTTAGGCAATCCACTCGTCTTGGCCTCCCAAAGTGCTGGGATTACGGGCTGAGCCACTGAGCCCAGTCATTAAGAACAATTTCAAGGAGATGACAGATTCTTGAGTCATGTCACATATTCCTGGAAATAGGTTGTTGGCCAGGGTTTTTTTTTTTTTTCCCCAAGCAAATTTTTGCTGTTCTCCCAAGCTCCTCTCTGAATCTTTGGGTCTTCCTCATGTCTTTCTCCAATAGAATACCAAGTTCTTCAAAGCCATTTTGTCCTCTGTATGGCAGGGAAAGGTGTTGGCTCCATTTGACTGATGGGAAAATTAAGGGACTGGGGTAAGAAAAAGGGTGGCCCAAGACTCTTTGTTGAAGTTTGATCTGGTGTAGGGTTGGGATTTTTTTTTTAGATTAAAAAATATAGTTTATTTAAAGGTAAATCAGAAGCTGGGCTTGGTGGCTCAGCCTGTAATCCCGCAATTTGGAAGGCTGAGGTGAGTGGATTGCCTGAGCCCACGGGTTCAAGACCCGCCTGGGCAACTTGGCGAGACCTCATCTCTATAATAAATCAAAAAATGAGCCGGGCGTGGTAGCGCACGCCTATAGTTCCAGCTGAAGGCTGAGGCGGAAGGATCGCTGGAGCCCAATAGGTCGAGGCTGCGGTGGCCGGGAGCGGCCACTGCACTCCAGTCTGGACGACAGAGTGAAACTCCAACTCAAAAAAATACAATACAATACAATAAAAGTAAATTAGAGAAAGGGAAGGGAAAGAGAATATTCACCTCCCCATGGTGGGGGAGGAGGCCAAAGCCAGGAAGTATGGTGACAGCCATAGCTCAGAGAGCACATGGCCACACCAGAGTCTAGCAAGGCAATGGCCCGGATTGGGATTTTTTTGCCCTGTTTGAAGGTTTGAGGTTTTCAGAGTAAGCTTCCAGAATCTCTTCTCATTGATAATAAGAGGCATTTCTTATCATTTATGGAGAAAACCCATCAGGGAGGGCTAGGGAATGGTTTTTCATCTCTGAGTACATATTAGAATTACGTAAAGGTCTTTTTAAAAAAATACTGATGCCCAGGCATCCTCTCACCACCGCCTGACCCTCCTAATTCTGACTCAGTTGACCTAGGCCAACCAGTCCCTAGTTGTTGATCAGGTTTTAACCCTTGGGTGTGTTAGATTTGTGCAAAGGCTCTCAGCGCCCAGGTCAGCTCTAGATCACTATCCATGCACTCATTTCATTCTTTTTGATTGAAGTTAACATTTACCAAGTAGCTACTGTATCCAGTGGACAGAGTGGATGTTGTCACAATAGCTATGCCGCTTATGCCTTCATTGGTGATTGCTGCTTTCAGGAGGCAGCAGGGGAACCGCTCTGCCCCAGAGCCAGAAGGTCTGTTTCTAAAAGAGATGAGACATTGGGCTTCCTCCCTCCTACCCCCACCTTCCAGGCCTTTGATATTCTTGCCATATACCTGCCTCATACTATGGATTTGGTCCCAGCTTCTTTCATTTTGTAAATTTAAATAAAATTTTTTTGAGTCAGCGTCTTACTCTGTCACCTAGGCTTGTGTGCAGTGGCATGATCACAGTTCAACACAGCCTCGACCTCCTGGGCTCAGGTGATCCTTTTGCCTCAGGCTCCTCAGTAACTGGGACTACAGGCACGTACCACCATGTGCGGCTAATTTTTTTTGTTTGTTTTTTTGATATAGTCAGGGTCTCTCTATGTTGCCTAGGCTGGGCTCAAGCGATCCTCCCACCTCAACTTCCCAAAGTGCTGGGATTACAGGCGTGAGCCACTGCACCTGGCCTTTCTTTTTTCTTCTTTTCTTTTATGTTTAACTCTCCTTTCCTTTTGTCTTCTTAAGCCTCTTGCTCTTCTGTTCTTGCTCTGTGTTGTGTCTGGAATCTCTGGGATCTTGATCCCTTTCCCCTAAGATTCCTTATCACATCTTCACAATGCAAGGAGACACCCACCCCACACGTCAGCATGGCAGCAGCAGCAGTGACCACAATATCACACATGGGTGGTCATTCGGAGAATTCCTTGGCGCAGGTGGTTATGGAGTAAACTGCACGTCTTTTCAAGTCAGCCCCCAAATGCCTTTTCTTGCTGTTGCTCTGCCCACCCATAAGGCCTCTTGGCAGCTCCATTCCCAGTGTGCCTGGTTGTGGGCCTCTCCCTCCTTTTCTGTCCCTGGGCTTCCAGCTGGAGCAGACCCCAGCTACCAAGGAAACTCCTCATTGGCATTCAGGTCCTTGCTCAGAACACCCACCCCCACCCCCCCCCCGCTCACTTCCCTCCTCTTCCTCCCCCCTCGCTCCCCTTCCCACGTCCCCATGGCTGTCTGTGCTCCCCACCCCATCTCTACCCTGCCCCAGGCCCACCAGCAGGCACGAGGGCAGCCAGAACATCACGGCACTGCCCTTGTGCTGGTCTGTGGTCGTGGTGTCTGCCTGCCAAGAGGCAGATCACGACTCACTCGATTTCATTTGAGCAGAAGGGAGGCAGTTGGTGGAGAGGGAGCCTTTCTCCGTGAGCCTTGGCTTGAGCAGAGAGAGGCTTATGAGAGGTGCTGTTTGCTGTTTCGCTCCTCTGACAGGAGTTCTAGGGACTTGGAGAGGAGGGACCCCTAGCCTAAGTCCTCCTTCATCTGGAAAAGGGAGTGTCAGTATCTATGTATGCAAAATTCCTTCATGTAGAAAAGGGAGCAGATTGTTCTGGGTGTCTCTAGAAGACAGAGTGTGAAGCAGTGGGTAGGGGGTGCCAGGAGGTGTGTGTTAGCTCATCCTGAGGGGAGTGACCTTTCTATTGTCACACTGTCCAACAGAGGGGCAGACTGCCTAGGGAGGAGGACAGGCCAGGGATGCTGGGTTAGGGTGGGCCTAGGTGGCCGCTAGCATGATAGTAACAGCTAATTCCATGAGACGTGCAGAAACATACAGTGGTTAGAGCATAACCTCTGGTGTTAGATTTAACAGAACTCAAAACATGGATTTGCCATTTGTTAGCTCTGTCCATGGGCAAGTTATGTAACCCTTCTGCACCTCCATTTCCTCCTCTGTGAAATCAAGACAGTGCTGATGTGTCCCTCATAAGGTTATAATGAGAATGAAATAAGTTAGCACTTCTAAAATGCTTAGAAAAGCATCAGACACATAGGAAGAGCCACAGGCACTCATTATTAACCAGACATTGTGGTACCACATAACCCATATGAACCTATGTCATCCGACAACCTTACAGGAAAGGCTTGTCAGCATCCTCATTACACAGGTGAGGAGACCAAGGTGAATAGCTCAGTAGTGGCTCCACTGGGCCTCCTGCCAGCTCTGAGATTCCTGCTCTGGGCTACACAGAGGCCTTTCCTATAGAAGCCTTGGGTAGCGCTTAGGTGGTGAGGACTCGGAAGGGAGCTCTCCTGTCTGGGGTCCCCAACAAACCATGGCTGGGCGGTCCTGTCTGGTCCTGTCAGGTGTAGGAACAGTGAGGACTGTGTTTCTGACAAGGCTCTGCACCCGTGCTGACAGACGAGGGCCGGGTGCTCAGGTCCCAGCAGCATCCTTGGCTCCCAGGCAGGCTCTGGCTGGAACAGATTGTTTTGCTGTGTCACAGCCAGCTCTGGGCGTGCCAGCTGGGCTCCCTCAGAGAAGCCGGCCACTGTGATGTGGGCCTGCCTCCTGGATTTGCCCTGCCCATGGGTTCCTTCTGGCCCTTGGCCAGCCAGGATTCAGCAGCTGAATCTGGCTCAGATATGGGATTGAGCCCTGGTCTTGCTGGCTCTCCACTGGGCCTTAGGCTCCACCTGGCTGCCCGCCCCCTGCAGCATCGGGCTCAAAGTGGCTGCTGCAGTTATGAGCCTACCCTCTCCAAAGGGGTGAGAAAGCAAGCTCATTCTGTGATTGGCCCATGCCTGACTAAGGCCAGAGCAGTGGAATGTGCTGATTGGCTTTCAGCTACTAAAAGTCCACCCCTGTAGTTTATGGTAAGATCAGTTTCTCAAGGCAAATCTTACTCCTTTTGGCTGGAGGAGAAAAATCGATGTGAGGAAGGTGACCAACAAATGTCCTGACAGTGCCCCATGGGAGTGGCTTGCATGAAGACATTAACCCTTTCTAAGCTAGAAAGTCGGGAGAATGCTTCCTGACCAACTCCTTACCACAGGGCTTGAGGTGTCCCTGATAGAGTGATAGAGGTGAAAATCCTTTAAAAAGTACAGCATACAAGCTGGATATGGTAGTGTGCACCTATAGTCCCAGCTACTCTGGAGGCTGAGGCGGGAGGATTTCTTGAGCCTGGAATTTGAGGCTGCAGTGAGCTGTGATCATACCACTGCACTCTAGCCTGGGCAACAGAGAGCTGACTCTTAAAGAAGGAAGGAGGGAGGGAAGGAAGAAAGGAAATAGTATACAATTTTATACTCTGCTCATTTCTGTCTGGGGCCTCCTTGTCATTTTCATTCTAAATCCTACTGTTCCCCAGCCTCCAGGCAGCCTTCCCTGATCACTCCTGCTCCATGGTGTTCTCCTAGGCACAGATATGAGGTTTGAATGACCTGTCCTCTCCAGTGTCAGCTTCCCATCCCGTCTCCTTGTTGAATCACACAAGAGTGTGGTCTTGCCTGCCACAAAGCTGTGGGCTTGTGTGGAGTGAGGTGGTGCCCCTTCCCTCCTTTTCCCAATGTATGAGGGAAGGGGCCTCATACATTGCCTGGTGCTGGGTTCCTAGGAAGGACTGACAAGTGCTCATGTGCTTTTCTCCTACAGGTTTGAGAAGATGGTCAGTGGCATGTACTTGGGGGAGCTGGTTCGACTGATCCTGGTCAAGATGGCCAAGGAGGGCCTCTTGTTTGAAGGGCGGATCACCCCAGAGCTGCTCACCAGAGGGAAGTTTAATACCAGTGATGTGTCAGCCATCGAAAAGTAGGTACCATGCCCTCAAGACTTTCTGGGGGTAACGGGGAAGGAACAGAGAGATAGGTTCCTCATTGCCTCTCAAGTCCATGTTTGGTGGACTTTTCCCTCAAAAGTATCAGGGCTTTCTGGGTCAGTGTCACCTCCGTCTTTGTTGACCCATCCTGGGCTGTCTCCCTGCAGGCACTTGGTGGTGATTCGTTAAAGAACAATCTAGTTAGCAACAAACACTTCATAGCTGATTTTTCTGTCTAGTTATAAAAGCAGCTTCCTCTCCCCACCCCTCCCCAAGTCTCTGTCTATCTGTTTCTCTTTCTCTCTGTCTCTGTCTTTCTGTTTGTCTGTCACTCTCTCTCTCAAGCATGTGTGTGTGCTTGCTGAGGATAAGATTAGAGTCCAGGAAGCCAGTAATTCTGTTGGTGAGCAAGGAACTGGCCAAGCCGGGGGCCTGGATTCTTGGGAATTCCCCCTTAGTATATCAGGACCTCCTCCCAGACTGTGTTCATGGGAACTCTAGTGACTTCAAGATGATAATTAGACGTTCTTGAGAAAAGGGTTCTGTGGTCAATAGGATTGGGAAATACTGCACATTTATCCTCCATTTTACAATATCACAATACAGTAAATACAGATATACAATAAAAATAATAAAAAGTGTAAAATATAAAAAGAATACAGACTTACAGTATTCATGAGCATATTATAGAAGATTTAGTTCACTTTGGTTGACTCATTATTTCCCAAACTTCTTTTGTGCCTGAACCCCCTCTTTCCTCCCCCACACATTCTTTCAGAGAGTCTTTGCTGGTGTTTAAAAAAAAGAAAAAAAGGAGAAAAGACATAAAACTCAAAAAAGAGGGGTTGAAACTGTCATTATTTGCAAGTGGTAAATACCTATATAGAATACCCCCAAAATAGCTATAGACAAATGAATAGAATAATAGGGGAGGCTAGAAAGATGTCTGGAGATAAGATAGAAAAGTTTGATTGTATTCTGTTAGCAATAATTAAAATATGTATTTAAAATAAACTTTGTTAGAATTTTAGATTTACAGAACAGCTGCAGAGGTAAAGAGGGTGTGTGTGTGTGTGTGTGTGTGTGTGTGTAAACATATATATATATTTTTTTGAGTTGGAATCTCACTCTGTCGCCCAGACTGGAGTGCAGTGGCCGTTCCCGGCCACCGCAGCCTCGACCTGCTGGGCTCCCGCAATCCTTCCGCCTCAGCCTTCCAAGTAGCTGGAACTACAGGCGTGCGCTACCACGCCCGGCTAATTTTTTGATTTATTATAGAGATGAGGTCTCACCAAGTTGCCCAGGCGGGTCTTGAACCAGCGGGCTCAGGCAATTCTCTCACCTCAGCCTCCCAAAGTGCGGGATTATAGGCTGAGCCACCGAGCCCGGCCGTAAACATATTTTTAAAAGGCATCATTTACGATAGTAACAAAACTATAAAGTACTATGGAATGAATCAAACAAAGGTATACAAAGCATGTATGCAGAAAATTTAAATCTGCCTGAGAAACATTAAGGAAGGAGGTGTAAGCATCCAGACCCCACAAGTGGGAGAGGGCCCTGGGCCTCAGGAGCACCGAGCCCTGTGTGGAAGCAGCTGTGTCTCCACTTGTTCAAGAGGCCACGTGGTTGTTCCTCCCAGTTCTTTCCGTGGGTCTGGAATGTCATAACCCAGCCTGGTAGTTTCTCCTACTACCACCTGGTATTTCTTTTGTTGTTGTTGGAGTCTCACCCTGTCACCTAGGCTGGAGTGCAGTGGCATGCTCACGGCCACTGCAGCTTTAACCTGCTGAGCTTGGGTGATCCTTCCGCCTCAACCTTCCAAGTAGTTGGAACTACAGGCGTGTGCTGTCATGCCCGGCTTATTTTTTTTATTTATTGTAGAGACGAGGTCTCACCAAGTTGCTCAGGCTGGTCTCGAACCCCTGAGTTCAGGCAATCCTCTTGCCTTGGCCTCCCAAAGTTCTGGGATTACAGGCTTGAGTCACCACGCCTGGCCTTACCCGGTATTTCTTATGGAGGAGAACCCTTCTCAGGCATTTGACAGCCTTAATCCCACGCCACACATACGTGGTAAGTAGGGTTCTGCCTTCCCAACACCTTTGAGCCTCAGTGCTTAGCACTGCCTGATGGGATCCTTGATGCATAAGTGTCAACTTCTAACTTTACAGGAATAAGGAAGGCCTCCACAATGCCAAAGAAATCCTGACACGCCTGGGAGTGGAGCCATCTGACGACGACTGTGTGTCAGTCCAGCACGTGTGCACCATTGTCTCGTTTCGCTCGGCCAATCTGGTGGCTGCCACACTGGGCGCCATCTTGAACCGCCTACGTGATAACAAAGGCACGCCCAGGCTGCGGACCACGGTTGGTGTCGACGGGTCTCTTTACAAGACGCACCCACAGTGAGTCTGCCCTTTGCTGTCATTGGCACTCTGTACCCATTGGGGTTAGGGGCCTTCTCCAGAGGTCAGACTTTTGCACCCAGCAAGTGTTTTTTGGCAGATAAGACAATACCAAGTTGTGGGCAGAAAGGTCAGAGTTGCCCACTGGGGAAGCATCACCCTTAGATGATCCTTACTGGTGTTGCTTCTGCACTCTGCTATCATCCCACTTTTCCAAAGAGTTAGGGTAAGGGTGAGAGTTAGGGTTAGGGTTAGGTTTAGGGATAGAGATGCTATAGCTGTTAGGACTGTTTGGTGGAGTGTGTGTGCATTTTGTCCACATTTCATCAGGAGGGCCTTCATCACCAGTGGAGCTTGGGTCCTAGGTGCAGTGCTCACATTCTTGTTTCGGAAGTTTCTGTTAAAATCCCTCAAACCCTCTGATGTTACTTTTTAAAGTGGCTCTCAGATGCTTGGTGAGGAGGGGCTTATTCACCATGCTGCTTTCAGGTCCGTTGGCTGCTTCAGCCGGTGCCCATGCTGTCTGACCTTAGCTACAAAAGCCTCCTTGTCCAGTAAGAACATGGCTTGCATCTTTTTTTTTTTTGAGTTGGAGTCTCACTTTGTTGCCTAGGCTGGCATGCAGTGGCATGCTCATGACTACTGCAGCCTTGAACTACTGGTCTCAGGCGATCCTTCCACCTCAGCCTTCCAAGTAACTGGAACCACCATGCCCAGCTAATTTTTAGATTTATTGTAGAGACGTGGTCTCACCATGCTGCCCAGGCTGGTCTCAAATCCTCGGGCTCAGGCAGTCTTCTCACCTCAGCCTCCCAAAATGCTGGGATTACAGGAGCGAGCCACCATGCCCTGCTTAGAAGTTTTAAATAGTTCAAAAAGTCACAAAGAGAATAGAAGTCATTCTCAGCCCCACCCCTTGGAGTTGACCACTGTTAATGTCTTGGCAAACCATTTTTCCTGTTTCCTTTGTAGGTAGCCTTCCATTCTTACAGATTTTTCAGACACAATCTGAGAAAGTTCTGTCTCACTCTTGTCCTAAGCCCTCTTCTAGCTACTAAGAACCCACTTCCAGACTTTTGGGAGGAGGGAAAGAGTCAAGTGAAAATAAAAAATGAGTGGAATAATAATAATAATAATAATAATAATTCCTCGGTGCCAGTTACTTAATCTAGGCATTTTCATGAGCTCGTTTTTGTTCCCTCGGCATCACTGTCGTCCAGCTGCTGAGACCCTCCTTTAATCCAAGGTCACAGGCGTGGAAGTGGTGACATTCACCCTTGTTTTCTCATCTGTGTGACTTTCTGACCTTGCACTTTTGTCCATTGTCCTGCATTATCTTCTTGTCACCGTGGAGAACAAAGTCTTCTTAGATCTTGAAGTTCTTGTATCCTATCCTCATATAATAATGAATAGCTTTTCTTTTTATATGTGGTTATGGGCGATTTCACTTTTCCTTTTTACCTGTCTGCATCTGCTGACTTTTCTGCAGTGGATATATATGTTGTGCAATGAAAAAAGAAAGTGTAGAAACCGGAATTAGAGAGTGTAGGTAGATAGCGGAGCCAGAGGTCCCCAGCAGACAGTTGCTCAGTCCAGCTGTTGTGGCACATCTCATCTCCCCTGTCTTGCCCCACCCCCCGCCACTCATAGGTATTCCCGGCGTTTCCACAAGACTCTGAGGCGCTTGGTGCCTGACTCGGATGTGCGTTTCCTCCTCTCGGAGAGCGGCAGTGGCAAGGGGGCTGCCATGGTGACGGCAGTGGCCTACCGCTTGGCCGAGCAGCACCGGCAAATAGAGGAGACCCTAGCCCACTTCCGCCTCACCAAGGAGATGCTGCTAGAGGTGAAGAGGAGGATGCGAGCCGAGATGGAGCTGGGGCTGAGGAAGCAGACGCACGACAAGGCCGTCGTCAAGATGCTGCCCTCCTTCGTCCGGAGTACCCCGGATGGGACCGGTGAGGGCCTGATGGGGGCTGACATTCCTGTCCTGCTTGTGCCAGGGACTGAGTCACAGTGGGCCTGAGGGAAGTTGGATTTTCCAGTGAATGCATTTGCACTGAGGATACATGATTTTGCAAGAGGTGGAACCTCACTCAAACTTCAGTTTATCCATTTTTTTTTTCTGAGTTGGAGTCTTATTCTGTTGCCCAGGCTGGAGTGCAATGGCACGCTCACAGCCATTGCGGCCTTGACCTGCTAGGCTCAGGCAATCCTCTGCCTCAGCCTTTCAAGTAGCTGGAACTATAAGCATGCGCCATGATGCCTGGCTAATTTTATGATTTATTGTAGAGATGAAGTCTTACCATGTTTATCAGACTGGTCTCAAAACCCTGAGCTCAGGCAATCCTCTCGGCTCCACCTCCCAAACTGCTGGGATTACAGGTGTGGGCCATTTTTATCACTGATTTGTCATGTATGTGTGACATGGGGCAGTTAAATTCCCTTGGTCGGAACTCCCAGGCAAGCACTATCTCTAAAATCATAGCCCTGCTCAGAGTTAGCAAGTGGTTTTAAAAGAAGTATTTTTGGCTGGACTTAGTGGCGCATACCTGTAATGACAACACTTTGGGAGACTGAGACTGAAGGGTTGCTTTAGCCCCAGAGTTCGAGACCAACCTGGGCAACATAGCAAGACCCTAGTCTCTATTAAAAAAGGAAAGAAAGAAAGAAAAAAATGATGTTCTCTTAAAAGCTGGGCAAATTCCACAGCACCGAATAGACCTTCACAAACATAATAAGCCAGAAAAGGATCAACACCCAGTGCATCCCTCTTAAATCCTGACAGGGTATGCGTGAGGCATTCGAGCACCTAAGCATTTCACACCCAGGCTGATTGGAGAACAGGAGCCAACCTTTGATGCTAACCTTAGTGGTTCTCATTGGAACTAAGCACTATGGGGACCCTGAAGAACTTTTGGGGTGGGTCCTGAATATGTGATATGAGTTTGTCCTGTGTGTAAGTTACCTATTAGTGCATTATAAACCATCCTCGAATTTAGTGGCTTAAAACAACACCCTTTATTATTGCTCACATTTCTGTGGGGCAGCTGGACGGTTCTGCTCATTAGGGCCTCATTCCTGATCTGCAGCTTGTGAATCAGTTGGGAGACTGATCTCAGATAGCCTCTGTCACATGTTGGCAATTGTCAGCTGGGCTGTGTCAAGGGGTGCCGAGGCCTGTGTCGAGGGGTGCCGAGGCCTGTGTCTCGGTGGGCCACTCACGTGGTAGTAGCAGAATCCATGAGGGAGAGGGGAAGACTTCAAAGTCTGCTTCAAAGGCTGGGCTCTGGCTTAGCTTTGCTTCTGCCACACTCTGTTGACCGAGCAAGTCATAGGGCTGGGTCAGATCCAAGAGGAGGAGAAAGAAATAAACCCCATCTTTGGTGGGAGGAATTGCATAGTCATATTGCAAGGAAGGATGGGTAGTACAGGGAAGGGAATGATGGTGCCATTTTTGCAAATATTCCACATATTGACATAGACTATTAATTTTTGAGGTTTTTCTGAAGTTGGGGCATTGTTGTTAGGCTTTTTAGTAATCACGATGAAGTTTGCTTATTGTGATAGGTGGTTCGCCCGTGGGGCCTCCTGTCCTTCCAGTGTGGCTCACAGTTTTTGGTGGTCAGGGATTTAATGCCTACCCCTGCTTTGAGCCTGTGCTGTACTAAAGGCAGGAGTTACAGCTTCCCTCTGTATTCAATATGAGAGTTCTCCCTTGAAAGTCTGGAGTCTTAGGGTTACTTGCTGCCAAGAGGCACTTAGCTGTTTTTCACCTTCTTTATATTCTTCACTGTAACAGAGAACGGCGACTTCTTGGCCCTGGATCTTGGAGGAACAAATTTCCGCGTCCTGCTGGTGAAAATCCGTAGTGGGAAAAAGAGAACAGTGGAAATGCACAACAAGATCTATGCCATTCCCATTGAAATCATGCAGGGCACCGGAGAGGAGGTGAGGCAGATCTGCTTTTATAACCCACGGAATGCATACATCACTCACATGGCCAGTGGCATTGGTGGCCATTTGATGACCAATATCCTCTGCATGGTACCTACAGCCATGCATTTGTGACCCATGGTCCCAAAGCACCAGGCGCTTTCAGCTGTGCCTGAATTATGACTCTCCGGTGGCTGGGAAGATCTGGAGAGAGAGGGCTCACTCTGCATGTGTCTGCATGTGTGTATGCACGCGCACACATGTGCACATAGTCACACACTTGTCCATGTGCAGTGAAAGTATGAAACCATGGAGGGCACATGGGCCATCCTTTCTTTTCTCCTACAGCTGTTTGACCACATTGTCTCCTGCATCTCTGACTTCCTGGACTATATGGGGATCAAAGGCCCCAGGATGCCTCTAGGCTTCACTTTCTCATTTCCCTGCAAGCAGACAAGTCTGGATGCGGTAAGTCTCTATCCTCAGATGGATGGGCAGTGCTGACTCCCCTGTGGCCAGGGTGGGCTGGCTCTTGAGACCTTCTCCAACCTCAGTGTCATCCCTAGATGTCTAGAACTGGCTAACAACATGTCACAGTGGGTTGATCTAGGATGACTTGCTTTCTTCTCTTTCTATTTTTTGAGCTGGAGTGTCACTCTGTCTCCCAGGCTGGAGTGCAGTGGCATGTTCATAGCTGCCTCAGCTTCAACCTGTTGGGCTTAGGGGATCTTTGCACCTTCCAAGTAGGTGGGACTACAGGCCACATCACCATATCCAGCTAATTTTTTAATTTATTGTAGAGACGAGTTCTCATCATGTTGTCCAGGCTGGTCTCAAACCCCAGGGCTCAGGCAGTCCTCTCACTTCCGCCTCCCAAAGTTCTGGGATTACAGGCATGAGCCACTACGCCCAGCCAGGCTTTATTTCACACCCTCCAATCCATCCTGGAAACTTGCCTCCATTCTTCCTTCATCTTGGAAAGCAGTCGCCTCCTCTGGGAAGCCTGGTCCTCCAGGCTAAACTGTGCCCCTTGTTCCTTTGATTGTTGCCTTGGTTACAACATTCCTTACACAATTAGTTATTAGTGACTGTTTCTTTTCTGCTAGTGTTATGCTCCCTGAGCAAGAACCTGTGTCCCCACACGCCCTAGCACAGTGCCAGAGAGATAATAAATGTTCAATAAATGGGATGAAACAGGCCAAGATCAGGGCTTGAGCACCTGCTGAGTACTAAATGCTGCATTCAGAGCTGAAGGTTATAACTTCTGTCTCAGAGGGCCCTCAGTCTAGTGGGGGAGCCAAGCCCTTATATTCACAGCACCCGTATCACGTGGTAAGAGCCGAGGGTGGGGCTGGGGGACAGATTCTGGGCAGAAAGAACCAAGGTGCAGAGTCATGGAGGCAAGACCAAGCCTGTCGGAAGAGCTGCAGGTAGCTCTGTGTGTCACAGGTGGGGATGGCACCAGGATGGAGGCCCTGGAGGTGGGCCTCAGGCCAGGGTTTAAGGCTTGTTTAAGCAGCACTAGGCCTGGTAGAGCCACCTGTCTCTCTAAACCAGTTGATCCAGTCATGTTGCTGACTTGAAACTTTTTTCCTCTAATGCCTTTTTAGGTCTCAGCAGTCGGATCTATATCAAGTTGGGTTTCTTTGGTTTAAGTTTTTAAAGGTCGTGATTTTTTTAATCTTTTTTAAGTTGGAGTCTCACTCTGCTGCCCAGGCTGGAGTGCAGTGGTATGCTCATGGCCACTGCAGCCTCTACCTGCTGGGCTCAGGCGATCCTTCCACCTTAGCCTTCCAAGTAGCTGGGACTACAGGTGCGCGCCACCATACCTGGCTAATTTTTTGATTTATTGTAGAGACGAGGTGTCACCAAGTTGCCCAGGCTGGTCTCAAACCCCTGGACTCAGGCAGTCCTCTTGTCTCTGCCTCCCAAACTGCTGGGATTACAGGTGTGCCCGGCCTGTGATTTTTTTTTTTTTTAAAAGCAGTTTGCTTATACTTTCACCTTGTTTTCCTCATAGTGAGAACACGCCTAGGGCACTTTATTTCCCAGCAAGTGTTTTAACTTCAGTCTAGTGAAACCTAAAAGATACTTTAGCTAGTAGCAGTGTTATTAAGATCTTGCATTCCTTCGGTTATATTGTTGGTGGACTTTTCTTCAGGGGAACTGGTTGGTTATCCCAGTGGCAGGACCAGGCTAAGGGTCAGGGAATCTGGGTTCTTGTGCAGTACTGCTGTTTGCTGAGTGGACTCAGACATAGCTGTTCACCTTATGAGCCTCATTTTCTCCATCTGTGACATGAGGATTATTTCGGACCCCTGTGAAGACAATGAGGAGGGGGTGGCCCTGCAGAGTTCTATTCATATTCTATTAATTTGTACTTCAAATGTTGGAACTTTGTCTTCATTGTTGTAAGTCCTTAACAGTTGTTGATTCAGGAGGGAGGGTGGGAAATTTTGTATTCTGTGCTTCTGGGTTAATTACACAGGACTCTCCTGATACCTTTTGTGTTTCAGGGAATCTTGATCACCTGGACAAAGGGTTTTAAGGCAACTGACTGTGTGGGGAATGATGTAGCCACCTTACTAAGGGAGGCGGTAAAAAGGAGAGAGGTAACTATTGAAGAATGTTATAAAAATCTGTACTTTTTTGGGGAGGTTAAAAAAATTGTACTTCAAACAATACATAAGCATGTGACTTAGATAGTAAAAGCTTCCTATTTCCTCACTCAGCTGCCAGAAACAAAACCATAGTTTATTGTTTTGTATTGTTAAAGGATTACTTCTTTTTTTTTTTTTTTTGAGTTAGAGTCTCACTCTGTCACCCAGGCTGGAGGGCAGTGGCAATGGCCTTTGTAGCCTCGATCTACTGGGCTCTGGTGATCCTTCTGCCTCAGCCTTCCCAGTAGCTGGAATCACAGGCACATGTCACCATACCTGGTTAATTTTTTGATTTATTGTGGAGATGAAGTCTTGCCAAGTTGCCTAGGACGGTCTCAAACCCCTGGGCTCACACAATCCTCTTGCTTCCACCTTTCAAAGTGCTGGAATTACAGGCGTGAGCCACCACACCTGGCTAGGGATGATTTTTTTTTTTAGAAAAGTAAAATCATGAGTTTCGTGCAAACAGAAAAAGAGAAAAGCAGCCCCTGACATCTGGGCACAGCCTGACACTCTCAGTGAGGCCTTGGCGCCCTCTTGTTGAACACAGTTTCACAGAGTGCACCATTGTACAGATTGCAGATAATCAGGTACAACCCCTTCACGGCCATGATGGATTTAGGCAAGAAAGAGACCACTCAATATTCATGTCAGGACTAAGAACATAATCGCAGAATTGCCCTGATTCCTGGCAGTGTCCAATTTAGAACAAAGCCCCAAAGAACAAAGCTTTGAACCTTCCTCAAAACTGCAACATAGACCCAACCCAACTTTTTTTGTTTGTTTTTTGAGTTGGAGTCTCACTCTATCACCCTGACTGGAGTGCAGTGTCACGTGTTCATGGCCACCGCAGCCTTAACCTGCTGGGCTCAGGCAATCCTTACTCCTCAGTTTTCCAGGTAGCTGGAACCACAGGCATGCACCACCACACCTGGCTAATTTTTTGATTTATTGTAGAGACGAGGTCTCGCCATGTTGCTCAGGCTGGTCTCGAACCCCTGAGCTCCGGCAATCCTCTTGCCTCTGCCTCCCACAGTGCTGGGATTACAGGCATGAGCCACTGCAACCAGTCTCCCAGCTTTTAAAATAGTTTCTTTCTAACACTTTCTGAGATGCCCCATAGGGTATGTTCTCCTGTGTTGCAGCGAGTCAATGAGCCCAACTTTGTTTGACTGCAGGTGTGTTTCTGGTGCTCTTTGGCTGGAGTGCATTGAAAAAATATAAAATGAAAAATTCCAAAGACTTTGCTTAACTCATTAATTAGCAAAGGAGTCAGTAAGAAATTTTTTGAAAAGCAGCAGTCCAGATGACAGTCTAAAGAGCAGACAAATACCTAGGCAGTCAGGGAGGCTGCAATAAGTGTCCTTGAAAGAGGGGTGACTTGCACCTGGGAGGGCATGCAAGACAACATCTAATATTTTATTGGGAAGATACCTGCCAGTCTATTTTTTCTCATTTCACAACTACTTTTTTTTTAAAATTTTAATCAATATTTTTTATTATGATGTTGTGGGGTACAGTTAAGGGTTAGGTATACAAATATGTTTCATTCAGGCACCCTGTTGATAAGAGGCGTTTCCCTGTCCCCAGACAGATATTTGCTACCGTTAATCCCATCTCCCTCCCCTTCACAACTACTTTAATGGTAGTATGTATTCTTCCGGCTTGCTTCCCGTGCATATACCAACACACACGCATGCATTTTTTTCATGGAAATCATGCCATCTATACAATATTACAGTGTGCTTTTTTTCCACCTAATACAAAACAGGTATCTTTTCTTGTCACTGCATATGCACCAACCTCATTCTTTTTCCTGACTGCATAGGATTCCAGTGGAAACTTGAACTGTGATTTACATAGCCCCTTTAGATCTGTATTTGAGTTGTTTTCTCTTTCTGGGTGTTGCAAGTCATGGAGTGAATATCCTCATATGTGTACCTTTGTGCACCTGTGTGACTATTTCTTTTTCTTTTTTTTTTTTTTGTTGAGTTGGAGTCTCACTCTGTCACCCAGACTGTAGTGCAATGGCCGCTCCCGGCCACCGCAGCCTCAACCTGCTGTGTTCCGGTGATCCTTCTGCCTCAGCCTTCCAAGTAGCTGAAACTACAGGTGTGCGCTACCATGCCTGGCTGATTTTTTATTTATTGTAGAGATACGGTCTCACCAAGTTGCCCAGGCTGGTCCTGAACTCATGGGCTCAGGTAATCCTCTCACCTCTGCCTCCTAAAGTGCTGGTATTACAGGCTTGAGCCACCGTACCTTGCCACATGACTATTTCTGATGGACCAAATCCAAAAAGGTAGATTTGATATCTGCATTTTGCCTTCTGAAAGGCCATTTCCCCTCGTCTTTCCCATTCCATGATTCCCTCTAGCACTCAGCACCATCTGTACAGTGGATAGAATACTCTCCCTTCCTTAGATCTCAGGTTTCAGATGTGGCATTCACAGCAGGCATTTAGTCAGTGAAAGAGCATTTAATGACCTTTTTGTTGGCTAGTAAGAAAATGATCTTAGATTCAGCACTAGTGACTTTTTGACTGTGTGCAGCACGGTGAACCCATCCCTGAAGCTGTGTCCCTTTTCTTTCTAAAGGAGTTTGACCTGGATGTGGTGGCTGTGGTCAACGACACGGTGGGCACCATGATGACCTGTGCTTATGAGGAGCCCACCTGTGAGGTTGGACTCATTGTAGGTGGGTGTCCTGGAAGGTCTCTGTCCTCCGGGAGGGGAAGGCTGGGGATTTCCTGTTTTGTGGACACCCAGCAGCTCAGTCCTGTGTGGGGCAGTCTATCTGTCAGCACCACCCCGACCACCTCCGGAGTTCAGTGCTAGGCAGGGCTGAAGAGCTCTCCAAGGGGCTCCCCCCCTACTCCCACCCCCCAACATTCCCACAGTGCTACACATTGCTTGTGATCAGACTGTCAAGAATGAAGGGACTCCAGGAGGGAGGCCTCCGAGGACTCACATGACTTGAGTGGGTGGGGACAGGTATTTGGAGCTGTCCTGAAAAGCGTGGTAGCTCTATGGGGCTTGTATGAAAGGGCTCCAGGAAGGCATTGAGGCCAGAAAGGAAGCATAGACCACCTCCTCTCCTGGCTGTGCTTAGAGCTGGAAAAAGCCGGGATGATCTTGGGCGCCATTTTGCCTCTAGCTGTCAGTTAGTGAGTGGTCCCGGCCACTGAAGGGAGTTGCTGAGGGTTATCTGTTGTTTCTGCAGAATGTTCCCTGATAGTCCAAGCACGTTAGGGGGCTGGGCCTCGTGAACACACCATTCTGAAGCATATTGATTTGAGCTGTGAGGAAACCATTTGTCCTGTTGACCCTGCTCCTGGTGTCAGGACATGCTGGGAAGGACCCCAAAGGCCTCTTAGCCAACATCTACAGACTCCCTGGACAGGGAGGGCTGGCACCCGCCCACAGACCATTTGCCGAGTTTCTAGAGTTTGGGATGAGGCCATAGCAACTGCCCTCCTGGTGCCAGGAAGACCTTTTCATTCATTGTTAAGCCACTTCACGCTTCCGTTGAATCTCAAAAAAAAAACAAAACCGGAGGAGCAGCTCCTGGTGAAAGGTTGTTTGGGGCTTGGCTTTGGGCTTTGTTTCTTCTTTTGTTTTGCAAAGCTTTCTCCACCCAGCCCCTCCCTTCTGCCTATGAATGGGCTTAGGCAAGAAATGCAAAGCTGGAGTGACACAGCAGCATCCCCACCTTCCTGCCTGTCCCCAGGCTCCTGGCCCCAGGCTCCAGCCGCACTCAAAGCCACTTTTCTTTCCTCCATCAACTGAGTGAGCTGCTGGTGGTGTGTTTGCTCAGGACTCCTGTGGACAAGAACTATGGTTTATGCGGTTGAGTCTTCTTTGCAACCCTCACCTCACCTTCCACTTCTGGAGCTCCACTACTCTCAATTTTAATCTCTAGTGAAAGGGAGCTGAGAGAACAAAAACAATCCACTTATCTAAAGTCTTTGAATTCTACTTGAATTCCTTCAAAGAGGATGAAAACTACCAAAGCCCTTTTGGTCTGGCCTGGGAGGGTGCCATTGTGTCCCTCTGATGAAAATTCATCTACATCCCACCTAGGGTGGGTGGATGGTCCAGCACCAGCAACATCAGCACCATCCCAGTAGTTCGTAGAAATGTAGGGTGTCAGGCCCTGCCTCAGGCCTCCTGAATCTGATCTCGGGCACCTCAGGTGAGATTCAGGTGCATGTTGCAGTCTCTGTGTGAAGGACTTCTTGGTTAGTTGTCTGACTGTTCTGGGAGACAAGCTCAGTGACCACAAGCTTGGATGTCCTGGCAATTAAAACTACTGCAAAGGTCTCAACTTCTTAGTTCCTCATGGGCTGGAACAGCAAGAAGTTCGTGGCTCTACCCTGGCCCTTGCTAAACTTTGGGTAACTCTGCTCTAGGGAGTGTAGGAATGGAAATCAGAGGCACCTGAGCCCCTGGAAAGCATATGCCAGACTGCAGGTGTACAGTGTGTGGGTGCACCCAGGGAAATGTTCCTTTTTCTCATGAGAATCATCCACTCTGCAGAAGTCTGAGATAAAAATATAAATATGTGTGTATCTATCTTTTTTTTTGAGTTGGAGTCTCATTCTGTTGCCCAGACAGTGATATGCTCCCGGCCACCGCAGCCTCTACCGGCTGTTCTTAGGCAATTCTCTCGCCTCAGCCTTCCAAGTAGCCGGAACTACAGGCATGCGCTACCACACCCAGCTAATTTTTTTTTTTTACATTTTATTATAGAGATGAGGTCTCACCAAGTTGCTTGGGCGGGTCTTGAACCCGCAGGGTCAGGCAATCCACTCACCTTGGCCTCCCAAAGTGCTAGGATTACAGGCTGAGCCACCGAGCCCAGCCTGTATCTATCTTTTTAATTTCAATCTAAATATTGTCTAAACTTTCACCATTGAAGTTACATTCCTTTCTTGTAAGGCCACCTTCTATTAAAATAAATTAGCCCTGCCTAGACAGGTAAATACATAAGGCTTTTGGTATAACTTAATCAGATGCTCTCTGAAGCTGTCAGATTCTCAGAGAGACTCTCAGACTCTCCATTTATATTTTGAAGTTTTTCTGGAAAGCATTGGGAAAGCAAAACTGTTACTTTGTTCACACCATAAAAGAACCTCCTCTCTGTAATCTCAGTCCCCAGTAGTGAGACCTCCCGGGTGTGGGGTCACGGCTCCTCCTCATTTGCCTCTCGTGTGTTCCAGGGACCGGCAGCAACGCTTGCTACATGGAAGAAATGAAGAACGTGGAGATGGTGGAGGGGAACAGCGGGCAAATGTGCATCAACATGGAGTGGGGAGCCTTTGGGGACAACGGGTGTCTGGATGATATCAGGACAAACTATGACAAGCTGGTGGATGAATATTCTCTAAATGCTGGGAAACAAAGGTAATTATGCCTGATGGAGAAGGCTCCCAAGGTCAGGCGTGGGGGAGCAGGGGCTGCGTTCTGCCTCTTGCAATGGAAGATCCTTGTAGGAGTGGGTCTGAACAGGGGCAGGGGCTTGAAGACTGGTCCCTCTAGTTCGATCCTGACCTTGGCTTTTGGTGTAAAGACAGCAGAGAACTGGCGAGGATGGACCTCCAACTTGGTTTAAGATGACTCAGGGTTGATGTCCTGAACAGGAATGTGCCCAAAGGACAGGTGACAGTGGTCATACCGCTTACCTCCATGACCTTTTTTCAGCCTGGAAGACTGGTTTTCTGTTCCCCTTGCTCTGTTTCTTCCCTATCAGAATATTGGTTGGGGAGGGTAGCAGATTGGGGTGAAGCTGAGACCCTGTCGGAATCTCCCTCCTTGAGCCTCCTGCACCACCTAGTGGCCATGTGGAGCTTTGCAGCTCAGGTCTCAGGAACTGTGTCTGAAATGGCAGTGTCTGCCCTGCGCTGAATTGAGACAAATGACGCTTTGTCTCAATCTCCCAGGAATCATGCCATCCTCTGCCATAGCCAGGATGAGCAGGTCCAGGTTGTGTCCCCAGGAGCAGAAAGAAGGATTGGGGTGGCACCCAAAATGGAGTTGTTCCCCAGCTGCCTTCAAGTTTTTGCCTTGTTTTGAATACCACCCATGCTGTTATTTACTCAATGTTTTTCTTTAAATCACCTTATATTCTTTTTTTTTTTTCTTTTTGAGTTGGTGTCTCACTCTGTCGCCCAGACTTGAATGCAGTGGCCGCTCCTGGCCACCGCAGCCTCACCCGCTGGGCTCCGGCGATTCTTCCGCCTCGGCCTTCCAAGTCGCTGGAACTACAGGCGCGTGCTGCCCGGCTGATTTTTTTTTTTTTAATTTATTGTAGAGATGAGCTCTCGCCAAGTTGCCCAGGCAGGTCTCGAACCCGCGGGCTCAGGCAATCCACTCACCTCAGCCTCCCAAAGTCATGGGATTACAGGCTGAGCCACCGAGCCCGGCTAGCTTATAATCTTTACTTAAATTTAATGAGGAAGGAAAAAGGGGAAAACCAATGTTACCATAAATAGATGGCAATCATAAAATAAATATAGTGAGGAATGGTGTTACCCCATTCTAGTTAGATCCTGTCACCTACCAAAGCCCCCCCCTCATTAAAAAGGGAAACCAGCAAGTGAGGGAAGGGCTTAAAGACACTAAATTGAGACGATGTCCTTGGAAGAATGAGAAAGACTGAATGGGACTTGGCAGTGATGCCTGCTTATGCTGTTTCATGTACTTTTGTGAACCTCCTGGAATCTGAGGAATCCTGAAGTAGCCAGATTCCAATGGACTTGACTGAGCTTGGGGACACCGGGCTCTGGTGTGTGCTATGGAAGCATTTCAGTCCCTTGTTATTTCTTGAGTCCTTGGAGCATGGAGAGGACAGGAAGTTAAAAGCCCCCAAAATAGGTTGACCTCAGGTGGGTTGTAGCCACCTGAATTCTCCCACCTGAAGCCGTGTCACTTTTCTGGGCGCTTGACCAGAGCTCTTGGTGTTTGCAAAACCTTCAGAAAATCTAGAAACATTCTTTTGGTTGTCTTCTTGTCTCTTTCTTTTTTTCTTTTTTGAGTTGGAGTCTCACTCTGCTGCCCAGGCTGGAGTGCATTGGCATGCTCATGGCCACCACAGCCTTGACCAGCTGGGCTCAGGTGATCCTTCTGCCTCAGCTGTCCAAGTAGCTGGAACTACAGGGGTGTTCCACCGTGCCCAGCTAATTTTTTGGTTTATTGTAGAGATGAGGGCTCACCAAGTTGCTCAAGCTGGTCTTGAACCTGTGGGCTCAGGCAATCCTCTCACCTCGGCCTCCCAAAGTGCTGGGATTATAGGCGTGAGCCACCACGCCCAGCCTCTCTTTTTTTTTTTTTGTCAGAGTCTCACTTTGTCACACAGGCTGGAGTACAGTGGCAAGCTCACAGCCACCACAGCCTGGACCTGCTGGATTCAGGTGATCCTCTCACCTTCCAAGTAGCTGGTGCAATAGGCATGAACCCCCACACCCGGCTAATTTTTTGATTTATTGTAGAGATGAGGTCTTACCAAGTGGCTCAGGCTGGTCTCAAATCCTTGGGCTCAGGCAATCCTCTTGCCTCTGCCACCCAAAGTGCTGGGATTACAGGCGTGAACACCGCACCCAGCCTTCTTGTCCCTTTCAACCCAATCATTCGCTTGTTCTGCACATACTGATTGGGTCTTCTACTGAGGGCCTAGCACTGCTGTGCTCTACCCAGGGGACTCAGAGCTGAGCAAGACACACATGCACTGTCCACTTGGGACTGTCACTGCGGTGATGGTGGGAGGCATTGAGTCCGTGTGCATTGTGAGGGAGGAGGGTAAGGTGTGGGAACCTGAAACAAGCAGGTAGAACCCAGCATGGAGGAGGATGCCAAGGTCTCAGAGAATGGCCTTGGGGCTGAGAGCTGGAAGGTTGGTGAGGAGGAAGACTGTCTAGCAGGTAGACATGAATGCTGGTGGATTTGTTTCTGGTGTGGGGAGGCTGGAGGATTCCCTGGTTCTTCGTGGTCTGCCTCTACATCCCTGAGTACAGGGCTGGGCCAAGGCCATTGATCATGCCCTTGAGGCACAGTAAAAGACCCGGAGGGACCATGAGACCAAGGGCTGATGGTCCTCCTGCTCCTGTCTCAGGTTTGAGAAGATGATCAGTGGTATGTACCTGGGTGAAATCGTCCGCAACATCTTGATTGACTTCACCAAAAAGGGATTCCTCTTCCGAGGGCAGATCTCTGAGCCGCTGAAGACCCGGGGCATCTTTGAGACCAAGTTTCTCTCTCAGATCGAGAGGTGAGTGAGGATGGCCTTTCCTGCCGAGCTAGTGGATTGTGGTGGGGCTGTAGTGACCCAAGGGGATGTTTTGGCCATTTGTGAGTTCTTTGTTTTTTTGCCTTTTTTTTCTCCTCTGGAATAGCTGACCCTGAGCATTGGCATATGAATTTTACTTTCCTTTTATCTGCCCTTTACATTGGGGCATTGTACAAGGGGCATTATTTGAAATTAAACCTACTCAAAATTTTGTAAGTAGGTTATATGGATTCCATTTCAAGGTATAAAGGTGCATTACAAATACTTGGATTGAAGGAGCATAGGACCTGCCCTCCAATCATCCAGGCAGTCTGGGGTGGCACAGCTTGGCCATCCAGTAGCTATGTGGCCCTCGGCAAGTTGTTCTGCCTTCTCCCGCTTTTCTCCTGTGGAGGGGATATTTCTTTCTTGCCTCTGCCATCTCCCAAGGCGTGCTATGTGAGAAGGAGGAAAAGTGGTCTGAAAAAGCACAAGCAATTGTGCAAACACTACCCTATTCTTAGGAGGTCGTAGTAGCCTAACGTAGGCTCCATGTGATAAATAAACCCTGTGCATGGGATTTGCCCAGTATAAACCATTTCCAAGTGTACAGTTAGTGGCATTAGGCACATTCACATTGTTGTGTGACCGTCACCACCATTCATCTCCAGAATTCCTTTAATCTTCCCACACTGAAACTCTGTGCTCACCAGACACTAACTCCTCATTCCTCCTCCCGCCAGCCGCTGGCAACTACCATTCTGCTTTCTGTCTCTATGAATCTGATGACTCTAGATATTTCATGTAAGTGAATCATATGGTGCCTGTCCTTTGGTGACTGGCTTATTTTGCTCAGCATGTCCTCAGGTTTCATCCGTGTTGTAGCATGTGTCAGAAGTTCCGTCCTTTTCCAGGCTGAATGATATTCCATTGCGTGTACGTGCCATACTCTGTGTATCCATTCATCCACCGATGGACACTCAGGATGCTTCTACCTCTTGGCTGTTGTGAATAGTGCTGCTGTGAATGCAGCTGTCCAAATATCTCTTTAAGTCCTTGCTTTCAATATTTTTGTCGTGCGTATACCCACTAGTGGAGTTGCTGGGTCATACGGTAATTTTATTTTTAATGTTTTAAGGAACTGCCAGAGCATTTTCCACAATGGCTGCACCATTTTACACTCCCACTGGCAGTACATGAAGGTTCCAGTTTCTTCACCTCCTCCTCACCAACACTTACTTTTGGTTTTTTGTTTTTGTTTTGACAACAGCAATCCTAGTGGTTTTGTGAAGTGGTGGGGAGAGTCTTTCCAAGTATAATAGTAAAGAAAGGATTCATTAGTAATCAAGCTTAAAAGGCAAACTGTAAACTGAGAAAGACCTTTGCATTGTCCAGTCAAGATGTAGGGTAGGGCATAGTGGCCTTTACCACGTCTGGTCTTAGACCTGCTGTGCCCCACTATGTGTGCTTTGGGTGAGATGCTCAATTTCTCCCAACCTCAGTTTTTACATCTTGAAAATGGGAATGCATGCATTGGTTGGTTCAGGAGTAAATGAGGTATGTAAAACATCTGTTACATAGTAAGTCCTCCAAAAAGCCTGGCTGGTATCATCATCATCACCATAGTGTCATTATCATCTTTTTAAATTTAATATGAACAAGACAAATATCCCAGGAGAAAAAAAAAGTCTTGGAACACAATAGGTATGTCCAGCAAACAAATGGGGGGAGAAAAGATCATCCTCACTAATAGAGAAGAGTGCAAATTAAACCATAGTGCTGCGATGCCGTTCTTAGAAACTGGTCAAAAGTTTTAAAAAGTGATCCTTTCCACCGAGGGCAGGTACAGCCAAATACTCTTCTGGCAAGAGAATCAATACAACTTTCTAAAAGGCATTTAGCAATACGTAGCAAAAGCCCTTTGTCCCAGAAATTTATCTTAAGGAAAAAAATCAGAGTCCCACACAATGATGTATAAACAAGAGACATCAAAGTGTTACTTTGTAATAGCAGAATATTGCAGATAACTTCAGTTTCTCCAAACTGGCTAAGTAAATCATGGTACACCCCTAGCATGGAAGCAGCCACTTCCAGTCCTGTTCTCAGAGAAGGTTATGGGACATTGTTCAGATGTGTGAAATGGGGGAGAAAAGAAAAACACCTATAAAGAATAAGCCCATTTTGCATATCATAAGAACAATACCATTATCTTGTGACATCTAAGAAAAATAAGGAAGGAAATAACTCCTAGATGCTGGGATTGTAAATAGTTTTCATTTTCCAATTTTTATTTTTCTAATTGTGCCAAATTTTTGCACTTTAACATGTAATACTTTGGGGATCACTAATGAATGAGTGAATGTTATTTTGAAGGAAAAAAAAAAAACTCAGACTCTGTTTGTGAATGAGTACAGTGATTTGGGGCCAGCTCTTTGAAGTCAGTCCCCAGGCTGCTCTTGTGGGCCCTGCTTCATCCAGGCCCCTGGCTTTTGTCCTCCACAGTGACCGATTAGCCCTGCTCCAGGTCCGGGCCATCCTCCAGCAGCTGGGTCTGAATAGCACCTGCGACGACAGTATCCTCGTCAAGACCGTGTGCGGGGTGGTGTCCCGGAGGGCCGCGCAGCTGTGTGGCGCAGGCATGGCTGCGGTAGTGGATAAGATCCGTGAGAACAGAGGACTGGACCATCTGAACGTGACTGTGGGAGTGGACGGGACGCTCTACAAGCTTCATCCGCAGTGAGTGGGCCTTCTGGTTGGGATGGGCAGAGTTGGCTGGAATCCCTTTAGGGTTATGGACTGTCAGGGTGTGGTGCCCACCAGGGAAATTCCTCACCAGAGCATAGCCAGCTTTCAGGACCTGGGACTTGTCTGGACAAGGTCATGAACAGTTCTAGGGTTTGACTTGGGGTGCAGCCAAGTGGCTTCATTTGGCCACCTCACACCAGCAGCATGACATGACCCTCAGCCTGCTCCTCCTGGGTCCCTGTTAGCTGGGAGGTGGGGAGCAGTAGAGGAGGTGAGGGTGGGCATGGGCTTACCCATCAGCCCGATGGGATGCAGCCAGGCCATGGTGACCCTTCTCCCCTTTCTTAATATCCTCTCCTCGCTTACTAAAGGGGGAGGAGGGCCACTGGTTCACCTGCTGAATCAGAGTTTGCCAAGACTTGGCAGGGCATGAGTAGTTTGTATCCTGGGCTTGATGGCAGGGAGGGATAGGGAGTGCCGTGATACACCATTCCAGAAAAGGACATGTGACGCCATCTGCTGCGTGATCTGTTGCATGTCTCAAAGGTTGGCTCTTTTGAATAGCATGAACTTACTATTTGTTGTCTAAACCGGAGTACTTTTGCTAGTCAAAAGAGTGCTACTAATAATGACTTTGGGACTGCAGGCAAACTGGGATCATCCCAGATAAACTGGGCCATGGTGTTGTCCTACTTCTAAGCAACCTCACCCAACACAGTGTAGCCATTACCTGCTTACCTCGTGGCCATGGCTTGAGATGGAATCGTCTGTCTTCTCCAGCCTCACCGCTGTCCTCACTGTCACCTGAGATAGCACGCAGGCTGGTTTCCAGCCAGGCCCTGGAGCCATATAAACTCTTGGATTTCATCCCGGCTCTGTCCTTTAGAAGCTGCGCACAGTTGCCCAATCTCTGCGAAGTCTCATCTTCCTCACGGGATGATGGCCGCTGGCAGAGCTGGAAGCTAGATCTATAAAATATGGGGCACCGAGTAGGTCCTCAACAAGGCAGTTACTACTTCTGAGGGTCCCTCACCCCAGGTTGCCTCAGCCTGGCATGGCCTTTAATTTTTAGCACAAAATGCCAGTACCTAGAGTCATCCTTCATTCAGACACTATCCTTCGCTGGCTGCCCTCTTTTCAGGAGCCAGACTGTTGAAGGTAGAGGGCAGAAATGGGATGTCTCGGGTCTGCAGTTGGGGGTGGGTCATACTCGTTCCCACAGGGCTACCTAGAGACCCTGTGTTTGATCGCTTGGGCCTGCTTCAGCCATCTGTGCGCAGGCCCCGGCATCCTTGGTTTTCAGGTCCCCTCAGAGCCTCCAGCTCTGAGGGCAGGGTGTGAGAGTGGGTGGGGTGTGTGAGTGTGCCATTCATGCCCTAGTCCTCATTAGCCATACAGAGTAGCTTGTTTTGGGAGTCTCAGTTGGGCCTCTCTGCTGAAAGCTTTGATGGTGGAGTTGACTGGAAGCCCCCTCTTCTTCCAGCCATTCTCAGTCAGCCACAGCTGCTTTAAGCAGCCTCCTCCCCACTTTGTCTGCCCTCCTGTTGATTGGGTTCAGAGGCTCCTCAACTAGGGACTGCCTTAAACCCCAGTAAACCATCACCAAGTCAAAAATCCTATGTCATATGTCAGGCTGTCTCAGGTCGGGGCTGTCTGTACTTGCGTTTTTAGGTGGGTCCAGTGTCTCTTCTTATCTTCCTCTACTGACCTTCCCTTTTTTTTTTGCCCCTTTTAGCTTCTCCAGAATCATGTACCAAACCGTGAAGGAACTGTCACCAAAGTGTAATGTGTCCTTCCTCCTGTCCGAGGACGGCAGTGGCAAGGGAGCTGCCCTTATCACGGCCGTGGGCGTGCGGATGCGCACAGAAGCGAGCAGCTAAGAGCCCAGGACCCCCAGCCTGCAGCCCCTCCAGCACGTCTCTCTTCGAGCGGCGACCCCCATCCCTCCCAGCGAACTGTGCTGGGAGACGCCGGCGCCCGAGCCCGCCACAGTGGGGAGGAAAAAAAAGTCCAACTAATGGCGTATAATGTAGGGCACAACATAGAGTGTGTGCTGTTGATAATATCTCTCACCCAGACCCCTGCTCACCTGCCCTGCCACTCTGCATGATCTGATTTCGACCCGGTCCCCCATGTGTGAAGTGTAGTGACATCCATTTCTACTGTATGCTTCCATCCAGTGGAGTTATGTATTGGCTTGAGGCAGAAAGTCTCACGCCCGACAGGCCTTCTGGGCCTCCGCAGCCCGTCCTTGGTGTTACTCCCTACTGCCCTCCCAAACCCTCCCCCTGTGTGAAATGTATTATCACCAGCAGACACTGCCAGGCCTCCCCTCCCGGGGGCACAGCCTGAAGGCGAGTGTGGACATAGCATTAGCCGCTTCCTCCCCTCCCGGCACTCACTGCGGCCTATGTGGCCTGGCATCCCATCAGGATGCGTCCATGCCACAAAACCGTGTGTCCGTGGAAGCAGTCCTAGCCACGTGTGACAGTCTTGCATTCTGTTTGTCTCGTGAGGGGTGGTGGGCAGTCGTGCGGGAAAATGTCTTGTCTCCATTTGGGTAAAAGGAACCAACCGACAAACGATGCCGTCTCTGGAATTTCCCATCGCTTTTGTGAGCCATGTTGTATGACCTAGTAAACTTTGTACCAGTTCAAAAACCCGAGTGATGCTTACTGGCAAGGGATGGGGGAGGCTGTCTTGGGGTGTGGCAGAGACCACAAATGCTGGGAATTTGTGTGGCCTTCTGAGTGAGGGAGTTTAAATAAAGGTGATGGCCTTCAGCCTGCATGCAGAATGGCCTCCTCCTCGTGTCTCCCAGCACCTGCCCTGCAGTTACCCAGTCTAGTCCCAGAGTCACACCCCAGCACCTTTTAGAAGATAACAAATGTAAGACCTCTGTCTTCATTTGTAGTTGGAACAAAGAAAAAAATCCACTTGGCTTCCAGGGGCTGTTTGGGTTCCATGAGAGGACAGTGCACACTGGTCCCCCCTCCTCTGCCATCCCCAAACAAATCCTTCCCTTCACCTCCCTGCCTGCCAATGCTCCCCCCGCCAACACAGATGAAGTCTTGAAGCAGCCCAGGGTGGCAGGGTTGCTATACTCTTCCCTGATCTCGAATGGACCCGGTCATAGGAAATCAGCTCTTATCTGACGCTTTTATCTCTCCCTTCATCCCAGCCTCAAGAGATTGCTGGTCCATCCCTAGCTGTCATTTGGGGTTCTCCCCAACCTTTGATGGGTTCCATGTCAGTCTGAACCTAGGTGCCCTGGGATGGCTCAAGCTATGACTGCAGCTGTAAGTGGCTTCCCCCAGGACTGACCGCCTGCCCACTCGGTTTGGTGTCATCGGAGTCCCTTTATTTGGGGCCTGATGCTACCGGTGTCTATGCCACAGTGATGTTTATGGAGAATACAGATAACATTAAACTTTGATGTGCGTTTACAGTGTTATGTGGTTCTTCTGGAGGGGGCACTGGGACATGGAGGATAGTCAGCCAGCAGGGAAAGGTGTACCCTTGGGGTAGGCTGGACCAGGCCTGGAGCTTTCTGGGAGTCGGGACAGTTGCTGTTGTCGGCCTGCCAACTTCTTGCTGCAGAAATAAGAGTGGAAGCTGTGCTGCTGATTTGTAGGTGGCGTTTGTGTAAAATGGTTAAAAGTCATGGCTACTGTTTACTGAACACTTAATCTGGTCTGACTTGCTAGTTTATGGGTGTCACTTACATTGATCCTCACAGCATCCCTGTGAAGCAGTTTTGCTGTTGGACAGAGGAGGAGACAGGGTCAGAGTGACTTGCCTGAGGAAACACGCTGACTCTTTAGACTCTTAAACATCATCTACATTGGGCTGTATCTGACTTCTTAGATATTGAAGCAGAAAGGCCTTGGGTAGACCCATAACTGTTGAACTTTGGAAAATGAGAAGCTTCCTCTTTGTGTCTTTAGCCTGATAATGAATCAGTGTTGTGGTTGCACACTCCCCACAGATATGCTTTGTTCGGCTTACCCAAAGTTTATAAAAATGTGAGCCAAATTTAATGAATCTGAAGGTCTCACAAATTTGGACTAGTAACTTCGCTTGAAAGACTTAGAAGATCTGGGAGTGACAAGGGGCACCTATTACCACCATATGTCCAGAGCTGGGCAGTTTGGATGCCTATCCCCTTCAGTTTGCCACAGTCTCCACCATTCCCTGTTACCTCAACACTGAGACTGGAAGTCAAATTGCCTTTTATCATCACATTTGCAGTTTTTCTTTTTTTCTTTGAGTTGGAATTTCACTGCTGTCTGGGCTGGAGTGCAGTGTCATGCTCACAACCACCGCAGCCTTGACCAGCTAGGCTCAGGTGATTCTTCCACCTCAGCCTTCCAAGTAGCTGGAACCACAGGCATGTGCCACCACACCCAGCTAATTTTTTTGTTATTTTATTTTTTCTTTATTTCTGTTATTCAGTGTCAGTGAGAGAGGCTCCTTAAAAATTTATTGTAGAGACAAGGTCTCGCCGTGTTGCTCAGGCTGGTCTCGAACCCCTGAGCTCAGGTAATTCTCTCACCTCCACCTCCCAAAGTGCTAGGATTACAGGCTTGAGCCACTATGCTTGGCCTGCAGTTTTTCTTTTATACTGGACCAATTCACTCATCGTGTTGTGGCCCCAGAAAGGCATTTCAGCTTGCAGCTCCTTGATTAGATAAGTATTAGGTACCTTACTGGCTCTGTGGAAGTGTTCTCTGAGCTGGGTGATTGAGTCTGCTTAGAAGCAGCATCCTTTGTTGGGTTCCTGATCCATCTTATTTTTCCTGGGGTATTGAAGGAAGAGGCATGGGCCAGACTTTCTGATCTGGTCCTCTCGTTTTGCTACTTCTCAAAGGGTGCTAAGCCTTACCCTGCATCCAGGCACAAAGCTTCTGGGGTCAGCAGGCGTCTGTCTTTGTTTCGTGTTGACATAACTGATCACCTGAGACTGGGTAATTAATGAAGAAAGATTTATTTGGCTTTCGGTTCTGGTGAGGGGGAAATCCAGGACTGGGCAAGCTGCATGTGGTGAGGGCCTCAGGCTGCTTCCACTCACGACAGAAAGGGGAAGGGGAGTGGGTGTTGTGCAGTGAGATCACATGGTGAGAGAGGAAGCGAGAAGGAAACTGAGGGACGAGGAAGCCAGACTCTTCTAACAATCTGCTGTCCCAGATACGAATCTATTCCCAAAAGAGCCAGAACGCCATCACCCCAGCTAGAGAGTATTCATCGATACATGAGGGATCTGTCCCCATGACCCAAACGCCTCCCACTGGGGCCCGCATCCCAACACTGTCCCATCGGGGATCAAATTTCAACATGAGTTTTGGCAGGGCCACTCAGCCCATATCCAGACCATGGCAGCGTCCCACCTTGGAGACCCCCAGCCTCCGTAGCCTCGGAGGGGGCTGCATCCGCAGACATGAGCAAAGTCTCTTTGGTGTGACATCTCTTGACCCTCATGGAGAGGGATGGGGTGTGAGTCAGCTCAAGTTTATCTTCCTCAGTTGGCGTGACCCATGGGCAGCAGCGAAAAGCAAGCCGGAATCCCGAGCGAAACCTGGGGGCAAGAGGGTCACCTTGAGTCAGGGAGTTAGGGGTTACAGGAGCTGTTGTGTGGCTGCTCCACCCCAGAGACTGTCTATCTCCCTTCCAGAAGAAAGTCACTGCCTCTCTCCAAAGAGCCTACCAGGATCTCCTGACAGATGCTTTCTTGAGTGAGTTTGATTTTTGGAAACAGCCAGGAGCATTCTGGTGCTAAGTCTAGTGATTGAAATGGGTGATTAGGCTGACTTAGACGATTTGATCTTATAAACAACAAAAACGTCTAACTAGAAACAGACTTCCTTGTTTGACCTGTTAACTGGCGTCTAAAGGAGGTTTCGAAGACAAGTCTTGGGGCGTAGGAATGAAAAATCACCCAAGCCTGGTGTGGTGGCTCAAGCCTGTAATCCCAGCACTTTGGGAGGCTGAGGTGAGAGGATTGCCTGAGCTGAGGGTTTGAGACCAGCCTGGGGAACTTACAGCCTGTCTCTACAATAAATCAAAAAATTAGCTGGGTGTGGTGGCGCATGCCTGTAGTTCTGGCTACTTGGAAGGCTCAGGCGGAAGGAACGCCTGAGCGCTGCAGGTTGAGGCTGCGGTGGCTGTGAGCATGCCACTGCACTCCAGCCTGGGTGACAGTGAGACAACAACAAAAAATAGAAAAATCACCCATCGAGAACACTGTGCATAGGTGGGGGTGGTGGGAAGACTTAGAGCCCAGACCTCTTCGCCACTATACAATGCATCCATGTAACCAAAAACCATTTGAATGCCCGAAAGCTATTGAAAAAAAAAAAAAAGAGGAGCAATAAAAAAAGGGCTCTGGCAATGTTGGTGGAATCAGGATGCTCTCCCAAGGGGACTGCTTTGAAAGAAAACACATGGAGCTGTCAGGTTTTGGTGCATTTGGTGCTTTAAAAATAAGCAGCTCTCCCGAAGCAGCAATGAAGGTCTGTGCACGAACTGGAGTTCAGAGGAAGCAGACACGGTAAGTGGAAGACATGGGTTGGCATAAAGGGAACACCGGCTGCTCAGAGAGCGGAAGGAATGAATGAGACCGTGTGCCAGCGAGAGAGAAAGAACTGTGTTGCCTCTTCTGGGCTACGCAGAGCTCCGGGTCCCAGAAGAGTTCCCTTACTCCAGTGCTTCGTTTTGTCCACCAGACTCCATGGTGGCCCCACAAGCACCTGTTTGTGGGCTTACTGGCCTCTACCTTCTGCCCACACTCAGCATGTCCCAACCCAAGCTCCTAATCATCCTCCCCTCCTCCAGCCAGTGCAGCCAGTCCCCATCCATTTCTTTCTTTCTTTCTTTTTTTTTTTTGAGTCAGAGTCTCACTCTGTCGCTCCCAGCCACCACAGCCTCGTTCCACCACAGCCTCGATCCACCATAGCCTCGATCTGCTGGGCTCCGGCAATCCTTCCACCTCAGCCTACCAAGTAGCTGGAACTACAGGCACGTGCTACCACACCCGGCTAAGCTTTTGATTTATTGTAGAGATGAGGTCTCCTCAAGTTGCCCAGGCTGGTCTCGAACCCTTGGGCTCAGGCAATCCTCTCACCTCGGCCTCCCAAAGTGCTGGGATTATAGGTGTGAGCCACCGCACCCGGCCTGTACTGATTCTTTTGAAAGGTGAGTCAGAGCATGTGTCTTCCCTGCTCAAGCCCTGCGGTGGGTCCCGACATTGGCGTACAAACCCAAGTCCTTACCTGGGCCACAGGGCTGTCTCTTTGGCTATTCTGGCCCAGATCACTGCAGAGCTGACTCTATCCTTCAAGTCTTTTGCCCAAATGTAAACCTACAGCCCCCATATCTACTACCTGTCTTCCCACACCCAGGTCTAGCTGTTCTTTTTTCTGCAGGACTACTACCTAACATACCATACGACTCACTCACATATTATGTTTATTTATTGTCCGTTGTCTTTCATCAAAATATCAGCTCCCTGGGGAAAGGCCTGTTAACTTTTACTCACTGGTGTATCCCAAGTGCCTGGGACAGTGCTGGGTACATATGGCCACTTGATGAACATTTTTGGGCGGGGGAGTGTCAGGATCTCACTCTGTCACCCAGGCTAGAGTGCAGCAGCACGATCACAGCTCACGGTCGCCTCAACCTCCTGGGTTCAAGTGACACTTCCACATCAGCCTCCTGAGTAGCTGGGACTACAGGTATTCACCACCGTACCCAGCTAATTTTTAAGCACTTTTTGTTCTCTTTCAAATCTCCTGAAAGAGAAACATGTGATGTGGGGTTAAGATTACAGGCCTTGGAGCTACATGGAAGCCTGGCTTTACTGTGTGCTGTATGAGTTTAAGAGAGTCTTCCTTTCTGAGACTCAGTTTCCTCATCTGTATAACGAGAGTAACACCTGCTTCTTTCCTATTACGTACTTAGCTTTCAGGAGTTAGAGGGTTCTGGCATCCAGTAAACACACACAAAATTATAGTTCTTCACTTGCTTCTGGCCTGCCCCATATTAGGGTCTGAACAACAAGACCCTAATGGCATTATGAGTAGCCTGGACACCTGGCCAGGAAGGTGACAAAAGACACAAAGAGGTCCGGGGACAGCCTCACCCACATTCCTGTCTTGCTGAAGCTGGGAAGCGTCCACCTCTCATCCTGGCCCCACTGTCAGGATTTTCTGAGGCTGAAAGACCAGCTCTGACGCAGGACTTCTGGGAACTGGAGGTCCTGCCTGGCTCACCACCTTACATCTCTCCAAGTGTCCCAGAGCAAGTGCTGGCCGCCTCTGGGATGAGGAAACCAGATGATGTTGAGGGAGGAGTAAGATGCCGGCCCCTCCTTCTTGGCTGTCTCTGCCAAGGTCACTTCCCAGTTGTCCTGAAAGCCCCTCAAGGACAGGAAATACACTGTGATCTCCCTAGGGAACAGCTGCCCCGTCCCAGTACTGGCCCCAGCCTCTAATCCAGGGCTTCCACTGCTGGGTCACTGCACTCATCATGTCCCACAAAAGTTGTGCACAGACAGCTCATAAAAATATTAGGACAGAAGTCAGTCCCTCCCTCCTTCCCCTGGCTCTTCCTTCCACCTTCTCTATCCTTGCTGTCTCTCACTGATTCCTCTCTTCCCTCCATCTCTCTGACCCTCCCTCTCTCTCCTTCCCAGATGTAGACCTCAGAAGAGCCAACAGGGACAGACGGTGAGAGTTTCACAGCCTGGGGAATGGGGCAAGGCTTTGGGGAGTGAGAAGGGGGGCAAGGCTGAAGTTACAGAGGGAGGATAGTGCTGTGGGTTGACGGTGAAGCTGGCATTCTCGTGTGGGCTGGAGGCATGGGGCACAGGCCCAGACGGGAACAAGGGTTGAGATTTGAGCTGTGCAGGGGAGCCCAGATGGGGCTGGGGCCCTGAGGGCAGAGGGGAGGAGAGGGGTGTGGCTCACCTGTGGTTAAGGCAGCAGTAGATGATGGGATTGTACATGGTGGAACTCATGGCCAACCAGAAGAGTGCCAGGTAGACCTGCTGGATGAACTTGTGGCAGTAGATGTCTTTCTGGAAGCTGCCCAGGATGAAGTAGAGATGGTAGGGCAGCCAGCAGATGGCGAACGTCACCACCACCAGCACCATGGTCTTCACAAACTGGTCCAGGAGAGACTAGGGTCACTCTTCTGCCCCAAACTCCAAGTCCCAACCCTCCCAGGGCAGGTGCCAGGCACCCCTCTTGCCTGCCTGGGGAACACTCCACACTCCGACCCCATCACCTCCACCGTTTCAGGCCCCTGGAGCGTCTGTTGCCCAGATGTTCCTGAGTCCCCCACCTTGGGGCCTTTGCTCAGGCCAGTCCCTCTGCCCACACTGCCGTCCTTTCTTTGAAGTCCTTGTCAAAACCCAGCTCAATGGCTACCTTCCCCAAAAGTTGTCTCTAAGCCAGGCTTGGTGGCTCAGCCTGTAATCCCGTGCTTTGGGAGGCTGAGGTGAGTGGATTGCCTAAGTCCATGGGTTTGAGACCCGCCTGGGCAACTTGGTGAGACCTCATCTCTACAATAAATAAAAAAATTAGCCGGGCATGGTAGCACGTGCCTGTAATTC
>NW_007259742.1:762039-763098 GCF_000164805.1 Carlito syrichta
ACTCACCTCAGCCTCCCAAAGGTGCAGAATTACAGGCTGAGCCACCGAACCTGGCTCCATCTCTGTCTTCTAACCCTAACCTTAGGGGAATCCCTCTGTCCACTAAGGGTTCCTAGGCCACCGTTTCTCTGGAATCTGTGGCTGCCACAGCCCATGGGCAGTGAGGCTCCGATCAGGGACCCTAGCCTCTGTCCAGGGGCCAGATCGCTGACCTTGCCCTCCTTCTTAGACCCTGGCCCCTGCAGGCATACTCCTGTTCCACCTGGCAGTCCTGTATGCCAATTACAAAAGGTTTGGGTCCTAAGAAACCTGACCCTCATGCAGGATCTCAGTTGGCATCCCCAGTGTGGTGCAGATGAAGGGCAAACCAGGGATGGCAAATGGAGCACTCCATGAAGGGATACCAGATGGTGCCCATGTCCAGCTACCCTGTGAAAAATGCCTAATATTGGGTGAGAAGCTGCGACTTTCACAGGCTACATGATGTGATGAACTCATTACCTCCCTGGTCACCTGGCAGAAAGGGGTCTCAGTAAGGATAAGCTTTGATTGGGATGGTGGAGAAGGTCTGGGGCATAGAATGCGACATCAGGACCTTTGGGGGCCTGGGAGAGGAGGAGGAGTGACCAGCACATGGGGTAGAAACTGGAGATAGATATGATGAAGCTGGGACCACAATCCAGTCTCCATGACCTTCGAGGTCTGTAGTTCCAGCATTTGAGGACTCTCCTGTGATTCTACTTAGGCACCTCCTGTGGGTAGGCGGGGCATCTCAAATTCAACCTTCTATTCAAAGAATCCAAGGTTTCAATATTTATCATTCTAAGATTCTTGGAGGTCTCCGAAATTCTTTGGGGCCTTAGGGATTCCCGACTCCCTTAACATTCTGGGAAGTTCCTTTAACTTTGTACTTGGCCAAAGACGAAGGGCAAATCCGGCCGGGAGTAACCCTTTCCGGCTGTGGCCCAAGGTTTGGCACAAGGGCAGGCTCCTCCCGGACGCCCCTTCGTGGGCGGGCCTTGAGACCGTGAGGGTGGCTTCCCTGGGCGGGGCCCGGCC
>NW_007259742.1:763485-782688 GCF_000164805.1 Carlito syrichta
CCGCCTGCGCTCGGTCCTGGGAACCCGCGGGCCCCCGGCAGCCGCCCCCGCCGAGCCCACCATTTCTCTCTTTGATTTAAGGAAAGAGAAAGGCCCACTGCCTCGCGTGTGTGCCCACAGGGGGCTTTCCCTGCAGCAGGGACACTGCCATTAGCCCTGCGTCTTTTCCTGTGATAGACACGGACCAGAAAAGGAAGTAGGAACGAAAAAAGTTAACTGAGTAATATATGTGTTAAAAATATAAAACACCATTAAGCACACAGAAGGAAGTTAAATGACTTATCCCACTCCCAAACAATCTGGCATCTTTTCTCCCAGAATCATCTGTGAACAGTAGTCACCCCTTATGGGGCTTTGCTTTTCCTGGTCTCAGTTACCCGTGGTCAACAGAGCTTCCGGGACAGGTGAGTATAGCACACGCTATTTTGGGAGGTGGAGACACAGTCACATAACTGTTGCTACAGTACGTTGTCTTATACTTCAGTATATCGACTTGCAGTATATCATTTATTTACTTATTTGAGTCAGTGTCTCACCCTGTCACCCAGGCTGGGATGCAGTAGCACGATCTCAGCTCACCGCAGCCTCACCCTCCAGCTCAGGAAATCTTCTGCCTCAGCCTCCCGAGTAGCTGAGACTACATGGGTGGGCCACCACGTCTTGTAATTTTTTCCTTTTTTTGTAGAGACGAAGTCTCGCTATGTTTCCCAGGCTGGTCTCTAACTCCTGGGCTCAAGCAATCCTCTTGCCTTGGCTTCCTAAAGTACTGGGATTACAGGCATGAGCCACCTCGCCCAGCCTGAGGCTTTTCATTTCCTTTTGGAAAGACAGTGTAAAGGAGATGTGTGCATCGCCCCCACCCCATGCCCCCAAGCCCCTAGTTTCTGAGTGATGCTGCAGCCTCTCACTGACAAGCTGCAGGCTGGGAACTGACTCCCAAGCAAGCCCACAGTGGGAACTCTCAGAGTATTCCATGGGTGGGTTTGAGACCCCTGCCGTTTTGTGTGATCTTTTTCTGTCTTACTAGGACGGCTGAGGTGTTCCCAAGTCCCCCACCCCTTCCCCATGTGCTAGCCTTGCTGGGCCCCTTCCAAGTGGTGCTGCCACTCCAGTGGCCAGTCCCAATATGTTCATCTCTCTACTCTTCCCTCAGTCAGGAAGTGGGGCGTTTCCCCTATATGGACACCACACTTGGAGAGAGGGTGGGGTATAGGGTGCGGGCAGGGACTCTGGGCAGGGCCTGCTTATTCCAGGAATTAGCTTCTCAGCGGAATGGCTCCTTCCCTAGCCCTGAAGGCCACAGTAGAGCCCCTCTCCTGGTAGGTGCTCAGCACAGATGGCGACCAGGTAGGGGAGGGCTCTGTTGTCATGGTTACCTGGCAGCCTTCAGCTCAGGGCATGCACATCCCCATGCTTGGGGCAGCCGGGAGTTTGTTGGACTAATCTGCCACCTCCAGCTTTGTTTTGTTTGTCCCCTATTTAGACGACCACATATTGGGTGCCAGTTTTGTGCCAGGCATGGTGCTAAGAGCGTCTCATACATTGTCTTATTCATGTCAACCCTTTTGCAAGGCATTATTACTAATCTCTGTTTCAGAGAGAAGGAGCCAAAGGCTCAGAGAGGTTCAGTGAGTATGAACCTCTCCAGCCGGGAGAGAACAGGCCGACTCTGACCTGACTACTCTGACCTGGCTACGGACTCCAAACCTCAACCAGTTCTTTATCCTCTGCTAACCAACAGGGCAAGGCTTAGGCTTACAAAGCACACTCTGAGAACCTTGGAAACTGAGCCCCGGAATGGAGAGAGGACTCCCCAAGGGTCGCACCGCAGCTGGGCCATGCTTGAGTTCTTCTATCCCTCCCTCCCTGCTCCCAGCCTGTGGTGCCAACCTCAGTGTGAGTACCTCCATCACGGTCCCCTTCTGCCTTCAAATCCTGACCGTTTATGGCCTGAGCATATAGAAAGCCCTCCCCCAAGCACACGCCTACACATGCATTCCCTAATGCGTGCCTGCGTGCACACACGTCAGCAAACATGCCCACACATCGGCATAGGCACACACAGACACAAGTGGGGGCAGCATGTGCCTAGGACACATAAAGTTACACACACACGCATGCACACATATTCTCAAGGATACACACATCCTTATTCAAGTAGCTGCGTGGTTAAAGGATTAGGCTCTGAGGAAGGACTGCTGGATTCGAATCCCTGCTTTCCCATTTATTAGCTGCGTGGTCCTGGGCATGTTACTCAGTTTTTCAGTGCCTCAGTTTCCTCATCTGAAAAATGGGAAGAATTGTAATACATCCCCCGTATTGTCAGGAGAACTAAGTGGGTTCATATAAAGTGCTAGGAACAGGTCTGGCACTAGTGTGTTACTTTTAGTAGATAGGTGTACTCATATACTCCCAGGTACACTCAGGTGCATGTATATACTCACACACACCACATGCATGGACATGGACACACACACACAACCTGGGGCCTTACATGAGGAGTGTCTTGCCCCCGCTGTCTTTGGGCCAGGCCACCACACATTTGGTGGCACCCTCGTCCATGATGACATTGGAGTAGAAACACTGGGGGAAGGCGAGGGCCAGGGCCACCAGCCAGATACCGGCAATCACTGCCTTGGTGCCGGGGCCTGAGAAACGGGGCTGGAAGGGGTGGACGATGGCCATGTACCTGTGAACAGAGGGGGATGTGAGCAGCAGGCACCCTCCCGTTGGGCCGCCACCCTTCCCCATCTCCTCCCCCCTCCCCAGGCCTACACCTCTGGCCCTTCCCCACGCTGCTGCTGATGTCTGAGGATGTCAGACTCTCACCCAACACAGCAAGTGGCGCCCTAGAACCCCAGCCCAGGCACCTCAGTCTACTGGGCCTGGACATACCTTGGGAGGGCCACAAAAGAGTAGTGTGGCCACACTGGAAGTCTGTCTCGGGCAGGAGCAAGTGTCCGGAATTAGCCTGAGGCTCAACCCTGAGCAGCATCGGGAGAATAATTGGCCCTATTATAATTAGATGGAAACTGCATGCAATCTTAACATTTTTCCTCATGTACTCTACCTGAATAGAAAAAGCAGTGTGAGCAATTTCCTTGCAGCAAAAGAGAGACACCAAAACAAAGATCAACTTCAGAGGGGAACAGTCTAGAAGGTCCCTAAAATACTGCCACTCTTCCCCCTGAACAACCTGTCTAGTTCAAAGTCCTTCCTTGTGTCTAAAATTCACTCTACCTGCTTTGGTATCACAGTTTTCCCTGCCTTCCAGATGCGTAGTTTTGGGTCATGACCAGGTCTGGGAGGTGATTTCCTGGGTTCTACTCTAACTTGCTGTGTGACCAAGGGCATGTCACCACCCCTGTCTGAGCCCCAGCAACGTGAGGTGGCTTCCCCCAGCTTTCTCGAGGCCCCTCTTGCCTGTCAGCGGCGATGGCAGTCATGGAGTAGATGCTGACGAACATGGCTGTGATGGGAAACAAGTTCTGAAAGTAGCAGAAGGCCCGGCCAAAGTACCAGATGTTGTGGCTGGCGTAGACAAAGTTGAAGGCGGCGTTGAAGGTGGCCATGCAGAGGTCAGCCAGCGCCAGGTTGACGATGAAGTAGTTGGTGACCGTGCGCATCCTCTGATGGGCCAGGATGATCCACATGACTGTGGCATTGCCCGTCACGGCCACCAGCACCAGGACCAGGTAGGCTGTGGCCCACAGTGTCAGCTGCCAGCTGGGCATGGAGAAGGCTGTGATACCTGTGGCATTGATCTCCAGGCCAGATGAGATGTTGGTGTCTATCACATTGTCACAGGCCCCCATGGCTGCTTCTGAGTCTGGGACAAGGGACAAGGCTCACCGGTTCCTCTAGGATTTGCTATGGAAGAGAAATTCCCCCCTGCCGTGCGTGGGCTTAGGGGGGCGGGGAGAGAGCAGGTGGGAAGCCAGATGTGTCAGCGGGGCCTGGGACCACTCCTAAGTCTCAAGCAAAGATGAATTAGGTTGTGCAGACAGTCCAGTCCAGAGCCATTGTCAATTCAGATCCCTTCCTCTCTGCCAAACTTCTCGAATGTCACGTGAGAATCTAGAATTCCAATCACAGTGTCAGAGCAGGAAGCATCCTTATACGTTGTCAGTTTGACCCCTTCCATGAAGAGATGGAAGACTGAGATTCCAAGAGGGAAGTCACCAGCCCAGGTCCCTGAGGAAGTTGGTGCCAAGTCAGGACTCGAATCCAGGTTTCTCCTAATGCTCTTTAGGAATCATTCCTGATCAGAGGAGCGTACAGCAGGAGTCTTTGGATTCCCCCGGTCAGCGATGCAGCAGCAGTCTCTCCAGGCTCTGGAGTGCAGGCCGAACTGGAGGCTGGGACCTGCTCCTGACCCTGCCCGCCGCCAGTCCTCGGTATGGCTTCCCGACTGCTCTCCCATACAGGGCAGGCGGGGGCCTTGGCAGGGGTGCTGCCTGCTCACGAGATGGGGCTCTGGCTCCCGCCCCTCGCCCCACCCCCTGCTTGGATGGCCTGGCCTTGTCTCTTGAAGGATTTAGGACTGGCTTCTGAGGCAGGGAGGGACCTGGGGAAGCAGGGCTGGCATGGGTGGGGCTGGCACAGAGGGCGCAGTCCTTAATGGGTGTTTACTTTCAGCCTGGGTCAGGAGTTGTGTCTAGAAAGTAGTTCCGAGCATAGACTGAGTTTGAGCCAGGCTCGGCGACTCCTGGCAATTCTTAACCTTTGAGCTCTGGCTACCCTATCAGAAAAATATAGGGAAAAAATAGCCTGCATCTCACGGTAACTTTGGGAGTTGTAAATGAGATAAAGCGCATAACGTTTATTTAGCACAGGGGTTGACCCATAAGAACAATGACAGGATTTGTGGTTCCAAGGTAGGCTCCCCCCCAGACAGATCAGGGTTCTGTAGGGGAAGAAGGCAGAACCCAGAACGTTTCTAACCAGTTCCCAGGTGATGCTGACACTGCTGGTCCAGGGACCTCACTTTGAGAAGCACTGTCTTAGGACAAAGACAGAGCTCCCTGCTCTTTGTTACAAGGCCAGATTTTTAAGCCCTAAGAAGCTGTTCCAGGTCTGCCCAAAGATATCTGCTCTTGGCCATTGACTGTGAGTGTGTGCATTTCTGAGCACCTCTAGTGTGTAAGAGAGATGTGCTAAACTCATACATACTCATGAACTTGTGTGCACCTGTGGGGTGTGGCCCTTGAGGGCGGGGCAGGCTCAGAAGGACAGGGCATGTCCCTCATTAAAGCAGAGGAGGGCTCTCACTCACCAGCAAACCCTGACACAGTGGCCTCTGGGCTTTCTAAGCCTGGATTCTTCGTGACTGTCCCCCCCCAGCTACTTTTCTGTTTCCCCCCCTTGCTTCATCGGTCCCCCACCACCAACGGCCTCCTGTCTCCATGACTGAGCTGGGAGCTGGCAAAGACCTTTAAAGGTCTCAAGTACAGAAAAGATCATGCTGCCCATAGAATTCAAAACAAAGGCAATGCTAAGCCATACGTCTTGAAACTTAAATTAAGTAGGCTGAAATCCAAGGTGCTTCTTTCTAGATTTTTCTGACTGAGAACTTCTGGATAAGTTTATCAGCAATCAACTCTGAAATTGAATCTTTTGCTTGGTGTCCCTGGTATGCTGATTTTCCAAGTGTGTGCTTGGTCTTGTGGGAACCCTGCCCATGTCCATGGGGAGGGGCTGCTTCCTGGGCCCCTGCCCCTGCCCTTGCTGTGGGTGTGTGCCTGTTTCCTCTCTGTAACTGGCCACCACCATCTGTTTGGACTTTGGTCCCTGCTGAAGGGTCTCTGCCTTTGTTCTTTTTGGGGGTGGCAGCCTCTGGGGCTTTTTTCTGTCTTGTGCTTCCTTGGCCAGAGTCCTAAAGGGAGAAATGCAGAGAAATAAGAATGCAAGCACAAAGCAACCTTCTTTCTTTGCTGTCCTGGCCTCCTCCTCCAAGGCAGCTGGGATTTGCTGAGCTTCAGGTGCTGACACAGTGCAGGGCTGTGCATTGAGAGCATGTTAACAGTCACAGAAGCCCAGAATAGTTCAAGTCTCCTTTCTCTCAACACCCCGCCACCTCTGCTGAATGCGTAATGGGAACTATATTTTGGAGCTAGTAAATCTGAGTTTTTATTTCCCCTTAAATCATATGCTCTTGCAGCTTTCCAACTATGTGCTAGGAGGTTCGTAGCCTCATGGAAAGAGACAGTGGGGCCACCCAGACAAAGGGGTTACAGATCAGCTTTGCTGCTCAGAGCTGGCTTCCTGAGTCCATTGCTCCACGATGATAGTGAAGGTCAGTCTTTGTTAAAAGAGAAAGAAATAGTCTACATTCCTATGTCTCAGGACTGGAGGGTTTGCTCATCAAGGTGTGTGTGGCAGAAGTCCCAACCAGACAGGATGTGGAGGGGAAGGGTTGTCCATTGGTTGCGGCTGGGGTGGCTGAGCTAATGGCGCAGATTGGGTGGGTTCCGGAAGCCGACTGATTCACGGCCTCGTGTGCAGGAGCTGCCATGGGGTTCAACACCTGGGACAGGCAGGGAAGGAAGCAGGAATGGATGGAGTAAGATGTCAAGCTGCAGTGCAGGCCCGGCCACCTTGGACAGCCTTGCGGTCGCTTGGAACTAGAACAGCCCTTCAAAGTTGCCCTGTGTGGGCCAAAAGTGGCCAGGTTCCTATACGTCCTCATTGGTCATTGGACGTGGGTCACTCCAAGGAGGGACATGACTGTTGTCACGGCAGCTATTTGCAGCAGAGTTGAGGCCTGCATGGGGTTGCAGGGACAGCTAGACTGTCCTCGGACAGCACGCCCAGAGGCTTGAAAGGGGTCTGGGAAGCACCCGACAGCATCCCTCATATTTGGACAGATGGGGTGTGCACTCGTGAGTGTACCCTGCTGATTGGTGGGTTGTGGCCTCTGGGCTGGAGATATGAAGACTACAGTGGGAGAGAAATGACTTTTTAGGGAGTTTGAGGAGAAAAAAGTGGGAGCAGCTGCAGGGTAAGGAAAGTGGTGAGGGAGAAAGGGTGGCTTTCCTTGAGGGGTGGATGCTCTTTCCACTGTGTCTGAGAAGTCGCCTGTCTCTGCCTTGGAGACTGCTTAGGGACTGGCTTCCGTGGGTCGTGTGCAGCATGGCAGGACATTAGCACTGCGGGTCACATAGTCCCCAGGGTTTGCCAAGAGGTGACAGAGCTCACCTAGACCGGGCAAAATGAGAACAACAAGGACAACATAGAGTGTTTTCTATTCAGCTAAACAAACCCAGTTAAAGGCACATCCTTCATTCTGAGACTATGCTTTTCCTGCTTCTTGGGTTCTTTCATGAAATCATGGTGGTGGCAGATAGTAATTATTAACCTGGTTTTGCTTTTTCTTTAAAAGTCCTTTCTTGGACTGAGTATGATGGGGGCGTAATCCCAACTACTTGGGAGACCAAGGCAGGCAGATTGAGCCCAGAAGTTCAAACCCAGCCTGGACAACATAGCAGACCCTGTCCCTTAAAAAAAAAATTCTTACTTGGTGGAATCAAAAGTCAGTGATCTGTATGGAATCCTCAATTCGGTTTTTGGTTTGTGTTTTTTTTTGAGTTGGAATCCCACTCTGTCACCCAGGCTAGAGTGCAGTGGCACACTCACAGCCACTGCAGCCTTGACCTGCTGGGCTCAGGCGATCCTTTCACCTCAGCCTTCCAAGTAGCTGGGACTATAGATGTGTGCCACCACACCCAGCTATTTTTTGATTAGTTGTAGAGAAGAGGTCTTGTCAATTTGCCCAGGCTGGTCTCAAACCCATAGACTCAGGCAATCCTCTCACCTCGGCCTCCCAAAGTGCTGGGATTATAGGCGTGAACCACTGAGCCCGGCCTCAATTAGATTTTTAAATATTTTCTTGGTCCATGAAATTCAAAGACCCAGGGGATCTGATCTAGTCCCTCATTTAAAGAGTGGGAGCCCCCAAGAGGAGAGAGATGTGCTCAGATCCCATCCCGAGTGTGGTGGGGTCACATCCCTGGTGGCTTCTCTCTGCCTGCCTTTCCTGGTCTGTTGATCTCCTTTCCCTGGAGGCCCCTCAAAGTCACTTTTCTGGTCACCTCCTTGTCACACCGATGGGGGGGCGCTCCTCAGGGCTGGGATTGTGTTTTATGTATGTCCAGTGTCTAGGAGAATGGACAGCACATTGTTGGTATCCTATACATATATGGATAAATATGATGAAAAGTTAGAAATAAGACTTGGGTGAGAAGTGGAGAATCTTATATAGACAGTGTTATTTGTCCATTTATATCTATGTTTACATAATATAGATATGAACTTTTTTTGTTTTGTTTTTTAGTTGAAGTCTCACTCTTGTTGCCCAGACTGGAGTGCAGTGGCATGCTCATAGCCACTGCAGCCCCTGCCTGCTGGGCTTAGGCAATCCTTCTGCCTCAGCCTTCCAAGTAGCTGGAACTACAGACACATGCCACCACACCCAGCTAGTTTTTGTGATTTATTGTAGAGACAAGGTCTCACTAAGTTGCCCAGGCTGGTCGTAAACCCCTGGGCTCAGACAGTCCTCTCACTTCGGCTTCTCAAAGTGCTGGAACGTTTTAAATTAGTACCACCAGTGGAATTTTGGGCAACTTTGAGTGGGCAGGGCAATGTAATGCCGGCTACAGTGGCATATAGTAGATGCCTAATAATCATCAGATGAATAAATGAATAACAAATGATGAGTAAAGTTTAAAATAACACCCTGTCAGGGATGAAGGAGGTAGCATTTTTATTTTCACAGGCCAAAGCTTAAAGTATAAGAACATTTCTCCCTAAGTTGGACAGGGCTTTTAGAAAGGGACATTAGGTCTCTGTGGTGCTCCTGGACTTCTCCCCCATACATAACCCCCCTTAGTCTATAGACCAGAGGGTCCCAGGCCAGGTCCCTCAGGAGGTGAGTTCTGTGACCCCTATCCCTCGGCCTGGGCATTAATGGCCCAGAGATTGGGACTTCAGCTGGGAGAGGGAGATCCACTCTCTGTCAAGAGCACAGGGTACTGCTGACATCTTTTTTAAACACTGGGAGCAACTGGGGCAGTGCCTTGGCCTGAAAGCCTGCAGTTTATTTAGTGGGAAAGGAGAGGCCAGAGTGTTTACGTTTGCCATGGTCCTAGTGTACACGGAGCTTGGAGGCTCTTAACACAAACTGAGCTCATTTCTCAACATCAGGATCCAGCAAAATCTGTCCTTGTATGGCAGGCAGAGGAGGAAGTGGGTGAGGCCCATCTTAGGAGGGGACACCCTGACACCCGCCTGCTGGTTGAGTAACAGGGATCATCCCAGAGTTAGCCTGGGTATTGCAGACAGAGGGGACGTGGTGTCTGCTCAGGGTGTTAGCAGATATGGCAACAAGTGCAGTGTCATGGCTGAGGTGTGGAAAGGGGGTTGGCAAAGGGTGGCCCCCTCTGCTGAAAGGCTCCAGTCCTGCGCCCTGCGGTGGGTCTCCCACTAAGGTGCTCTGATGATCATCCCGGAGTTAGGAGAAAGGGTCACATCTCTACCTTCAGGAAGCTCCTAGCCAAGCTGGCGCGTTACATCCCAGCCACACAGAGAGAACTCACCATACCTTTCTATCAAATGGGTGATGCCATGAGCTTCAAGCTTCAGAGGAGGGAGGCTGAGAGTGAGAAGGGCTGGCACTTGAGTGGCTCCTGAAGCCGTGGGAGAAGGGACATGGGAATGAATCATAATCCTGAGAGAAATGTCAGAGTAGCCTGGTGTAGTCAAGGGTTCCTGCAGGAGGGGAATGAGATTAGGTATAAATCTTGGTTCACACCCCCAGGGGTGCAGGAAAAGTCGTGTTTCCTTACTTTCTGAAATCCATTTGCTCTTCACTCTGAGTGTCCATCTTATTAGAAAATCCAGCCTTATTCCTCCTGGGGTCCTCTTCTTACCTCCTGAGGATGTCCCTGGTACCAAGGCATATGGGATGGGGCCTTTGCTGGTCACTCATCTACACAGGTCAATTTGGAGATGCCTCTTCTCTTTGTTTCTGTAGGGCTCTTGAGGGTGTTGGGAGCTCAGCTGGGGTTTGGGTCCTGGTGTCCTATTTTCCAGAGTCCCTTCCCCTTCTCCCTGCTAGGGACAGCGACCGGATACCTACTTCTCCTGGTCCCATGGCCCTCTCTCCTCCCTACCCTCTCAAGGAAGTCCTGCTTCTGTAATACACTCAGCCTCCTCCTCTGAGCCCCGCCATTTTTTATGCCCTCTTGTGATATCTTTGATAAGACCCAGAACACTGGCAACCAGAAACACCATTCTTCTCCTCCAGGCCATGGAGACCTTCAATCTTCAGTCCTCACTAGGAAGTGGAAGAAACACTTGCATTCCTTTCTTTGAGTGTGGGAAAGAGAGGCAGAAACAACGAAAACTGAGTTTCCACACTAAAATCACTGAGATGAGGCTGGAGAAGAGGAGTTAAGGCCGATGGGAATAGCCTTGAATGCCTTTTCTGGGCAGCTTGTCTGAGGTCACCCTCTGGCTCTTCAAAGATCCTTCAAATGCCACCTCCTTGAAGATGCACCAGCATGTGACCTTTGGGTCAAATGGTCTTCTTGACCATTGATGTTGACCCTGGAGTAGTCCACTGGAGATCATTTGCAAAATACTTTTCCCCCACTTACCTCATAGTGGGGGAGCAGAGCCTGACCCCATTATAGGCGAGGCTCTCCAGAGGTGAGGACAAGGGGTTGAAAGGTTCTAGTCTAGCTGGGCTTGGTGGCTCAGCCTATATTCCCTGCACTTTGGGAGGCTGAGGAGGAGGATTGTTTGAAGCCAGGAGTTCAAGATCAGCCTGAGCAATAAAGTGAGACCCTGTCTCTACCAAAAACAAAGAAACAAACAAACAAAAAAACCCCACTTGCCCCAAAATGGATCCATTGGCTCTTCTGTCCATCCCCATGCAGTCCAGGTCACCGTTAGCGATAGATTTGCTGTGTATCCTCCTCGCTATGCTTTGCATTATCTCACCCCCCTCCATTCCACTCTCCATGTCTGCCCACAGTGATCTTTTTTTAAACACACAACCTACCAGGCACTTCTTCCCTAAAACCCTTCAGTGACTCCTCACTGGCCTCAGGGTTGAGAGGAAAATAGCCCCATCCTTTATCAGCTGTGACTACTCCCTGCACCCCAAGGACCATGTTCACCTTCTTCCTTTTAGAAGCAGAACTTCCCTGAGTGTTAGCTGTCACCTGGTTAACCAGCTAAAGTCTACATTTCTAAGACTCCCTTTTAAGCAAGATGTGGTCACATGATTACAATCTGACCAATGGGATATGGGCAGAAATGATGTCTACAATCTCAAGTTCTCACCTTTAAAAAGGGAGCTGATTGCCCTTCCCCTCCACTCCCCACTTCCTACTGGTGGGCAATGGCCATGACTGGAGCTGCCATCTTGAATCCACAGAGGCAAGCCATGTGGAGGACGGCAGAGCCTGGGCAGTGCCCAGGGCTGTTACATTAAAAAGAAAAAGGAAGCAAAGTAGAACAAAGTTCTCTCTTATTTGAGACACTGTATTCTGGGGTTTCTTTATTACAGCATTTAACTCAAAATAATCACTAGAGTTTCAAGAACGTCCTTGATGCTTACACAGGTTAACTATTTTTGTTCTACATCCTAATAGCATTCCTGTGCTTTTCCTCTTGTTAACATCCTGACCACTCAAAATGTGTTTTTTCTGCCATGCTATAAAATCTATGAGGCCAGGAATTCATATTCTGTGTGTGTGTGCATGTGTGTGTGCCTGTGTGTGTGTGTCTCTTTAATAGCTTTATTTTTAAAAGTGTTAAACCCAAATTTCAAAATCCGAGAGACCACCAAAGAGCCAGCTCTGATGCAAACACACAAGGGTCTTTATTCAGGCTCGAGTCTGGGCTCACGAACAAAGCCGGCTGTGGCTTCAGGGACGAGAGCCCAGATCCAGTATGGCGAGCAGTTTTTATGCACAATTACAGAGGGAGGGGAAAGAACTTTAAACTTGTTTTTACATGATTGGGTAATTTCTCCTAATAGGTACGGGAACACTTGGTATTGGTAGGTGCCTTTCGTGGGCTTCAACCTGACTGCCCGTGATTGACAGAAACCCACCCAACAGGCAGAGTGGAATGTCAGATAAGTAGGTTCATACAGTTACTGCATATAAATTAACCTGAGCAAGCAGGCAGATTACTAGCGTCTCCAAGTCTGCTGCAAAAGAATGTCTGAAAGGGACTTATCGCTTTAACATTTACATCCTGTTGTAAAAGCAGAAGTCAGCATGGCAATTGGGACTAACAATACTTAACCCAAGAGTTCTAAATACAAACACTACTTAAGACATTATATAATTACACAATCAGTCGCTACCCGGCACCCGACATATGCCTAATTCTACGGGGTCTGAGGTAGGATTTAAAGTACTAAGATTTCATAAAGTACAATGAACATGAGGTAGGGATATATAAAATATAGTGAACTAAACACTACTTTTACAGCAAGTATGGCTTTTTAAGTTTCTTGGTTTCTTGGGTCTCTCATTCCCCCCTCTCAGAGGAACCTAAAGATAAGACCCAATCATGGGTCTACATAGGTTTTTGTTTGTTTGTTTGTTTTTTTAAAGCCATTCTGAAAATGGGTAGGAGAGTTGAGACAACAAGGGTGGGTACCAAGCGGTTGGCACTGGTGCTTGAGTACCATGAGTTGAACAGTGCTGACTTGATTTTTAACAAAGGCTACAAGCTTGTTGATGATGCAAGGCCCAAAAATAAGTAGGAGAATTAAAACAACTAAAGAGCCAACTACGGTGGCAATTAATGTAGTAAACCAGGGGTTGCGGTTTAATCATGCTTTAAACCAATTGAGTTGTTGCTCTTGTTCTCTAAAATTATAACAGTAGGAAATAGAGACAATGAAATTTGTAAAATTAACTGCATCTTATTAAACCTTAAAATATTATGATTGGTCATGCTTGAACTAACATGATTCTTTGATGTTAGCATGACCTATTTTATAATAATTGAAACCTTACATTAATTGTAGTTAAAGCTGGCCTAAAAGAATGCAGCCCAGTCTAAAGTACGTACTGGGCTCTCAGGAGTGTGGCCCAAACTTTGTGCTGAGCCATTTTTGACAACTTTATTATTGAAAAACTTGAAACTGCTCCCTGTAAATGTATACTAATTTTACAAATATACTGTTAAATTGTATAAAGAAGCTTGTACCATATAAAAGGCTCTCAAATGTGACCTGAATTTGAATTATATTTAATTTGTAAGCCGAAACCACAGTTTTATGGGAAACAGGAACAATAGGTTTTCAGAGTAAGCCATGCCTGTTACAGTTACAGAGCTTTCAGCTTAGATCAGCAGAGTTTCTTTAGGTTACTTGTGTTTTATGGTAAAAAGAGGAGGAAAATGGGGTCAATGGCTCCTGGACACGTCCTAGCGGTCTCGGGGTCTACGGTCCTCCCTGATCCCTAATGCTCAGTGGGCCTCCGTGGCCGGCTCCCAACATCTTCCCCTTTTTTATTTATTATTTTAGTACAAAACCATGAAACTCGGTGTTACGCTGAAAAATGTTCCTTTTCAGTACTCTGGAAATAACTGGAAATAGGCACAGCAAGACAAGAATTACTGTCCCGCAAATTCTTACATTAATAAGTATAGACATTAATGACTTTTGATTAACAAACAATGAGACATTATTAAATATTGAGCTAGTCAATTTATAGGACTGGAACTGCTTTTTAGCAACTTATGTCCTGTATGTCTTGATGTAATTTAGTGAGGTCTATATTTAAGTCCGAATGATTGTAAATTTTAAGGATATGATTCTTTATCTTGTCCCAAGTATGGACATACTTATTTACCTCCAAAGGAATGAGGCAAATTCACTTAAACTCAGAGTGACATCGGAGAGCCAGTTTTATTTTTAAAGTCGCTAGCTCTTGTTTTACTGCTAAAGCTGTCTTCTTTAAAGCATTAACTTTTACTTTTTAACTTTTGATCTACAATTTCTTGAGTAGCCAATGCAATAGAAATATCCTTAGATAACTGATTAGCAAAGGTAGCTGTATGAACTTTCTTAGATAGATCTACAGCTGAAACTGTTACTGAAGTAGTAATTGCTATTAATGCTATAATTTTTAAAATTAAGTAGCTAAAAAAATTTTTGTCTTTCTAACATAGCATTAACCTTATATAATGTTTGTAAACCATTTCAGCATATTAACGGGATGACAAAGATATGGGAACCATTAAATAGGGGAGTTACTTGAGAAAGACAAATTTCTTACAAAAGGCCTTGGTTAAACAATTAGTAAAATGCATTCAGTACAAGATATCTTATAAACATTAGCACGATAAATAATTTTAACAGTTTGATATTTACTCTAAATAAGGAATATATAAGGAGATTGCAAGTATGTTCTAATATGGTATAACTGAGTTTGTCCAGTGGATTTAGACAGGCTGCCTGGTTGAAGGACTGCAAGAGCTCTCCATAGATGAGGCTGAATAATCTGCCGGACGCCGTACTTGATGGACAGTACTGAAGGCACCCATCCATTGGAATGACACCTAGCTGTGGCAAGCGTATAGTCATTAAAAACCCCAGTCACTAATATATTCTTATACCAGGCACAGGATAGTCCACCTTAGAGTTATAAGCACAGTCTCTTCATCTCAGGAAGCCAGTATGTTGCTGGATGAGCAACCAGTCCTTTTCTGTATCATTGAAGGGGCAAACAGATGCTGATAGGTGTCTAGTGGCATGATAGGGTTAGTTCCTCCAGGCATTAACATTTGCAGCCATCATCCATCCTGATAAGTGCTTTCTGTACTTGGAGACTTAAAGGTAGATATTAAGCAAGAAGCCCGGTAATTATTTAAAGTAGAATTATTATATTATTATATTGAAAACATTAGAGACATGTAGTTAGGTTATAGCTTAAATTGAGAATTTAAAACAGGTAAACACTGGCAAGAGACAACAGTTTCCTTTGTTTTTATAATAGGTGTGACATACTTTTATAATAATTGATATGCTAGAGAGTGAAGTCCAGGTTATTCTCCATTCATCCTGTGGTAGGATGCGGCAAATGCTTAAATACATTTCTTGTATGATTGAGTGAATAAACACAGAAACATGTAACTGGTTCAGGATCAGCAGTTGGCCTCACCTGGGCTGCCACTAGCCCAGCGGCAAGAAGGAAAGGTTGATAGCAGTTAGAGGTATTTCCCTTTAAAAGGCAAGTTGCAACTTTAAAGGCCCGCTCAGGTGGATTTTGTTTAAGAAAGGCCAAATGGCCCAGAGACTGGCCATTTCATTAAAAAGTCTTATTTGGCCAAAATTACAGTTTAACGATTTTGAAAAGAAAAAAAGAAAAAAGAAAGAACAACAACAACAACAACAACAACTAAAAAAACTTTGCTCTTTTGTAACAAGGTGGGGGGGAGCTAATTGGATTTTGTCTTAACAATGGATGGCACTTAGGACTGAATTTAAGGCTTGCATTTGTTGCTCTAAGGCAAGACTTCCAAATTCTTTTAAGTTTGCCTGTATGCCCCTAACAAGAAGAGTTAAGATGCCTGTTTACTTTATTTAAAGGCCTGTTTTGGGGCCTTTCCCTTAGCAGGGGCTTTTGTTCACCCCCTTTTGAGACTTCGTAGAGAAGTTAGGTATTTAAATTCTCTAGACTACTACAGGAACAGGACCATACTTAGGGTCCCCCCCGCCATTTTTTTTTTTTTTTTTTTTTTTTTTTTTACAGTCACTGATTGGGTTCTTCCTTTTTCAATTTTTAGCAGCACTTACTTCCCTTGGATGTTTTGAATTTCTTCTGGTTCAAGAAGTGTCTAGGGAAATAAGCTCATAAACTGTGATTAAAATTTATTTCAAATAGACAACACATTTTCTTATGAGCATTTATGTTTGTGCCCCCCCTTTCCTTCAGAGGCCTACCATTGAACAATTTTATAGGTTTAACAAAGTTCATTTCAGGGATTTGGATCCTGAGTGATGAAATACCAAATACCTATGTTTAGTTAATTTATGTTTCCAAAGGATTTCTAGTGATTATTATGCTAACTTGCAAATTGAAATTATACTGTTCTAGTTTTATCTGATGGAGTTTTCCTTGGATCTGCCAAGGGGTGGGACAGGTTGCCACTTGGCCTGCAGTAGAAATGTTTGAACGCCTCTTAGAACCTATCTATAGGAAATTTATTTATGTCTAACCTGTGCTAGTTACCCTGCCTCAATTCTTTATTCTTTAGAGATTTTTTGATCCCATAATTATTTGGGATGCTGAGGGCTGAAGGTCCATCTTCTGTAATTTCTTCAGAGCTGATAATGGGTGTAGTCCTGCCTAGCCAGTGATCGAAAAATCTCCCTCTGTCTGACTGGAGGCATTTAGCAGTGGCATTATTTGCAGGCACTGGCTGGATGTTTTGCATGACCATTATGTGGGCATGAAATTACTGGATTTTAGCTTAATAAAAGGAATAAAGTCAGACCTACATTTTGACAGTTGTAGGCAGTGGCTGATTACCTTTTCATATAAAAGCTACCAGGCCTGAAGTTGTTAGCATAACTTAAATGATAAACTTTAATTTCTGCGGCTTTATTACAAGTACCAGCTTTTGTAGTTCTGGACTATAATGGTAGCCTGACAGATTGTTTTAGACTATAATTTGAACTAGGCACTTAAGTAAATTCTATATAAAGTTTGAAGAGAAATCTGAAAATGTTTAGAGACTTGCATTTAAAAAAACGACTTTATTATGCTTAGATTGTTTATAGAATTTCCTTTGTATGTAGATATTTTTAAAACTTTTCTTATATCATTTTTGGTGTGCTTATGCCATTTTATTTTTGTTCTGTACCCCCTTTTAAAAATTTTCATAGCTATTTACTTATTATAGGAGAGAAATGTACTAGATAAAATTTCCTTTTAGATAAATACATATATATTTTTACATTTTCCTTTCTTTTTTTTTCCCTGCTAAAATCCTTATTTTTATATTAACAACCTTGTTACATGTTTTTTTTCCTTTTGCTTTCCTTTTTATTTATTTATAGATGACCTTTTACAGTGATAATTTGAATTTATCTTTTAATAATTGTTAGGTGAAACATTTAGTTTTTGGAACATTTTTAATTCCATTGGAGAGCAGGTTTTAGGAGGAAGAAGTTCAGTATAAGCACAAGGGCTAAAAACTTAGCCTTAGTATTAATTAAGAAATTAATTTGGACCCCAGCCACATTTATATAGACCCAAGGAGTCTCTGGGTGGATGGCATACAGAGTGCTGTGGTGGGCCGTGCCCCTTCCCCTTCAGTCAACAGCCACTATCGCTGAGCTAGGTGTTTCCCCTCCCCTTCAGGAGAGGCCGCACCATCTCTTTCAGTGACTTTTTAGTACAGATATTGGACAAAGTCCTGGGGGCTTAGGCTATTACTTTAGGTGCCCAGATTGACCACATTCATAGCAGCTGATACCATCTCCTTAGCAGGCTTATTTTTTTGGGGCCTTTTTGGGGTGGCTGGAGCTTTTGCCTTTAGTGGCAACTGCCAATTTGTTTACCTTTCCTCTGGCTGGTGCTCATTTTGGAGTTCTTTTCCTTTTTTTTTTTTGCTTTACGACTTTCCAATGATGTCTATAAAAACGGCCTGGTATAAAACCTTTTTATCTTTTTAGAGTGAACAGACCACAAAGATGTAAAATGATCTGTTCCTACTTATTCCTAATTATGAACAGGCAAAATTGTCAAAAATTCTCATGAATTACTAAGCAGCAGCCTTAGTCGTAAGATGTGGACAATTAAATGAGCATAGCCAAAAAAACCCGCAAGCATTAGTGTTACTTAGCATTACAGTATAAAGTAGAGACTCAGCATACATTACAAGACTCTGAGAGACTTCCTAACAGTTTTACAGGGACAAGCAGTTGATTACGATTTTAGGCAAGGCCTAAACCTTCAGAAATGGACTTACTTTCAATTAACCAGGCTTTTAGCATTTGAAAACGAGAACAGCCTATTCATTCCCTTAGTTGCCAGAGAAAGATCACAAAAATTTTTTTTTTAAGGCTAGCATTAACTTACATTGCATTTCTCCATTTCTTTACAGGTGGATTAGAATGAGCTCCTTCAGAATTTATGAAGGAGAATGCAGGCTAAGGAAGGGAGGGGGAGTGGTCCCCGGAAAGAGTTTAGGATAACCAGTAACACTTCTTATACGCAACAGGCAATTTTCCATAACCTTAACAACAAAAGGCAGAAATTTTAACAGCGCCAACGGGTTGGGAGAAGACACCACTTAAATAAGAGGAGACAAGATGACATTGAGAAATATGCACCAATTAAGTTTTAGAAGACCATGTGTCCCATTAAACAAAGCACAATAACTTAACCAGCTTTTTAGCAGATTCAAAGTGACAGACACCTATTAGCAATTGATAGGTTGGTATACCACCAACGCAGACTATTAACTTTTTTTAGCCTTGAGTGTTTACAGAATTTCTTTTATTTGTTTCCATTAACTTTTACCTAACATATTCGATGAACTCATACCATTCTTTGACATGTTTTAACTTTCTATTTTTGTTCTATGCTTTCCGTAACTAGCCATTCTATTATAGAACAAAAATGTATTATTAAAAACATACTTTATATTATTTATATATTGGCTAAATATATCTTATATTGCTTATATTATTTATTTTGGCTGAAGATTCTAGGATACACTTTTAAAATGAAATGATAGAACTAGTTATTAGAAGAAATTCTTTTGCAGCAGTATTTAGAATTTGTAAGCTTTAATACTCACCTTGAAAGTTTTTTTTTTTTTTTTACTGATTTGCTCATGTTCATTAATCCTCTTTGTTCTCAGTTTTCTCTCTGCCGAGAGCAGACTATGGCTTGCAGGCTCTGCCCGCTCGCAGGGGAGGGGGGTGGGGCAAGGGTTGCCGCCCTGCGCCTCGGCCGTCCAGGCCGGGCTTTGTTTCCTGTGAGGCCAGGACTCTGAGCATTGGCCCTGTTTGGGTGGAATAAAAGATTTGGCCCACGGGGGTGGGGGTGGGGGGTGGGGGGGTGGTGTTTATCAGTTATGTTCCTGATTTGGGCAGCCTATAATGGAAATCAGGAAGATAATATGCTTAACCTGCAAAGCAAAACTTAGTGAGAAAGTGCT
>NW_007259742.1:782890-795909 GCF_000164805.1 Carlito syrichta
TCTGTACACAGTAACACACACACGCAAACACAGCAGATAAAATAAAAAAAAAAAAACGCAGCCAACACAGAAATACATTTTCCTACGGCCATAGAGACAAAGACAAAACCAATCTGAAGGCAAGCCCACACCTCTTGGTGCTGGGCTACCTTCAGATATGAGGACAGCGCTATCCTCCGAATGGGGGCATACCAGACGACCCCCTCTCTACGGCCGCCAATGCGTCTGAGAGCTACTGAGTCCACGCCTCTCGCGCCTGGACCCCCTCTGAGCCTGCGCTTCCCAGTGCCTGGGCTCCCTCTGAGCCTGCACTTCCCAGCGCCTGGGCTTCCTTTGAGCCTGCGTTTCCCAGCGCCTGGGCTCCCTCTGAGATCGAGAGACGTCTCCCAAGACCTCTGGCCAGCGGCCCTAGAGCGCGTCCGCTCCGCTTTATTGCGGCCTTATAAAATGGATATCGATATCCTACAAGAAGCACGCTAACAAACAAGTAACAAATAAGCAGACAGACAATACAGTGCACTCACCCATATGGAGACCCTGCAGGCTGGGGTTGGAGGTCTCTGGAAAAAAAAAAAAAATCTCACTGGGGCCTCCAAATGTTAAACCCAAATTTCAAAATCCGAGAGACCACCAAAGAGCCAGCTCTGATGCAAACACACAAGGGTCTTTATTCAGGCTCGAGTCTGGGCTCACGAACAAAGCCAGCTGTGGCTTCAGGGACGAGAGCCCAGATCCAGTATGGCGAGCAGTTTTGATGCACAATTACAGAGGGAGGGGAAAGAACTTTAAACTTGTTTTTACAGGATTGGGTAATTTCTCCTAATGGGTACGGGAACACTTGGTATTGGTAGGTGCCTTTCGTGGGCTTCAACCTGACTGCCCGTGATTGACAGAAACCCACCCAACAGGCAGAGTGGAATGTCAGATAAGTAGGTTCATACAGTCACTGCATATAAATTAACCTGAGCAAGCAGGCAGATTACTAGCGTCTCCAAGTCTGCTGCAAAAGAATGTCTGAAAGGGGCTTATCGCTTTAACATTTACATCCCGTTGTAAAGGCAGAAGTCAGCATGGCAATTGGGACTAACAATGCTTAACCCAAGAGTTCTAAATACAAACACTACTTAAGATATTATATAATTACACAATCAGTCGCTACCCGGCATATGCCTAATTCTACGGGGTCTGAGGTAGGATTTAAAGTACTAAGATTTCATAAAGTACAATGAACATGAGGTAGGGATATATAAAATATAGTGAACTAAACACTACTTTTACAGCAAGTATGGCTTTTTAAGTTTCTTGGTTTCTTGGGTCTCTCAAAAGTATATTTAACTTTTTTTTTTTTTGAATCAGAGTCTCATTCTGTCACCCAGGCTGGAGTGCAGTGGCATGCTCACAGCCACCACAGCCTCGACCTGCTGGGCTCAGGTGATCTTTCAACCTCAACCTTCCGAGTAGCTGAGCTACAGGCGCAAGTCACCATACCTGGCATTTAAAAAATTTTATTGTAGAGACAAGTTCTCGCCATACTGCCCAGGGTGGTCTCAAACCCCTGGACTCAGGCAATCTCCTCACCTCTGCCTCCCAAAGTGCTGGGATTACAGGCATGGGAACCACTCCCAGTCTTAACTTTCTTTTTAGAGATGGGGTCTCACTTTGTTGCCGAGGCTGGGTTGCAGTTATGCAATCATGGAGTAATGGGGTACAGTGATATAATCATCATGCAGTGATGCAATCGTGGAGTGATGTAATCATCATGCAGTGATATAATAGTGTTCACTGGAGCCTCGGACTCCTGCGTTCAAGTGATCCTCTCACCTCAGCCTCCCCAGTAGCTGAAACTACAGGCACAAACCACTATGCTCAGCTAATTAAAAAAATTTTTTTTGTAGAGATGGGATCTCACTATGTTGCCCAGGTAGGTCTTGGATTACAAGCATGAAGTGATCCTCCCACCTTACCCTCGTAAAGAGGCCAAATTATGTTCCTCTTGATTCCAACTATATCCTCCCCTTTCTCCACTGTGATTGGCACATGGTATATGCTCAATAATATTTACTGATTAAATAAATAAATGGTTGGGCAAATAAATGAACATACTGAGAAAACATGGATATGATATTGGGAATAATTTTTGACCAGGCACAGTGGCTCACATATGTAATTCTAATGTTTTGGGAGGCTGAGACAGGAGGATTGCCTGAGTTCAGGAGCTCATGACCAGCCTGGACAACATAGCAAGACCCTGTCTCTATTAAAAATAAACATTTAAATAGTGCATGCCTATAGTCCCAGCTACTCAGGAGGCTGTGGCAAGAGGATTGCTGGAGTCCAGGAGGTTAAGATTTCAGTAAGTCATGATCATGCCACAGCCTGGGCAACAGAGTGAGATCCTGTCTTAAAAAAACAAAGGCCAAGTGTGGTGGCTCATGCTTATAATCCCAGCACTTTGGGAGGCAAGGGTGAGAGGATTGCCTGAGTTCATGGGTTCGAGACCAGCCTGGGCAACTTAGTGAGATCTTATCTCTACAACAAACCAAAAAATTAGCCAGGTGTGGTGGCGTGTGCCTGTAGTTCCAGTTACTTGGAAGGCTGAAGCAGAAGGATTACCTGAGGCTGCGGTGGCCATGAGCGTGCCACTGCACTGCAGCCTGGGCAACAGAGTGAGACTGCAACTCAAAACAAACAAACAAACAAACAAACAAATAAATAATTCAAAAAACAACCAAACAACAACAACAACAAAAACTCAACTGTTTGCTGTAAGTGACAATGACTTAAACAAATAGGGGCTTATTTTTCTCACAAATCTAGGTCTGGAACTAGGTAATTCCATGAGAAACAGCTCAGTGACATCAAACATTCTCTGGGAACTTTGATTTTTCTTGTCCTTCCCCTCATGGCTACAAAATGGCTGCAACAGCCCCAAGGATCATGTCCCCATGTGACAGCACTTCCATCCCAGGAAAGGGGCAGGAAAAGAGCTCTCCTCCTATGCCTCTCTCATTTTGTCAGGGAGGAAAATCTTCCCCAGGACTCCGCCAGGTGTCCCTTACCTCTCATTGGCCAACGCTGGGTCACATGTCCTTTCCTAGCTGCATGGGAAGCTGGGGAAGGAAACTTCTTCCTTCTTCAGGACCCAATAGGGTTTTGTCACTGGAACCGGAGGGAAGAGGCCAATTCTAAGAGTCCTTGTCCCTTCTTGTCCAGATGGTCCCATTTGGGAAGCCCCGTGGACAATGGGGTATCATGTTGTGGTCACAAGTAAATGGTCAGATGCTGTGCTTGCTGGGGAATGTCGCTTTCTATCTCTTGAAATTCTCTCCTTTGACCCTGCCCATGAGCTCACCTGCGTCAGTGCAGTCAGGGCTGTCATCTCTGTGGTCACAGTGGTAGTTACCATTTACTGAGCGCCAACTGTATGCCTGGTGATTGAATGAGTTGCATAATCTCTTTGTCCTTCCTTTTTCTCATCTGTAAAATAGGGCTGTTTGTACAAATGATGGAATTGTTGAGAGGATTAAATTAGTTAATACAGGCAAAGTGCTTAGGACAGTACCTGGCACAAAGATCTACATAAATATTTGCTGTTGTGAATTTATTATATCCCCATTTCACAGATAGGAATAGATGCTCAGAAAGGTTAAATGATGTGTACAAAGTCACACAGTTGGGGAACCAAATAGTCAAAGCCTTGTCTCTCTGACTCCAGAGCCAACCACCTTTCTTCCTTTAAAGCTGAACTCTTCTGTGATTGCAAGTTCCTCATGAATGTCCCAAGGGTGGGGTGTCTTGCCACAGACATTGTTTATTAATTTTTAAATAAACCTTCCCCTGGAAGCCTCCCAGGGTGCTTGGCAGGCCCTTCTGGAGAACATGAGAACGTCCCCTTGTCTTTTCTGGAAGGCTGGGAATGTCAGGCATGCCCACTGTTGTGGTTAGCAACAAAGACACACCTCTGCCCTCCAGAGCGGATACTGAAGGCCAGGTCAGGCACCCCCTCGACGTTAGACAGCCAGGCACCCACGGAGCTGTGCCTGGAACTCAGCAGCGCCCATTCCTGCTCGGGGTAGGGAAGGCAAGAATGGGGCTCACCTGGGAGATCCCGGCCTGAGCATGAAGGAGACCATGTCTCTACTCCCCACTTCCTGCGAGGTCCCAGCCTCATCCCCTGCAGGTGTGCAGACTGTAGCCTGGATGCCTGTAATACAGAGATGAGGACACTAGAGGGCAGCCTCACTGCTTCAATTCTTGTGACAAGCAGGGCTTTCAGAAGCCTCAATCAGATGACCAAGGTGACTACGAAGACGATGACCAAGGCTACCATTTATTGAGCCAAGATGATTTATCATTTCTTTTTTTTTTTTTTGAGTCAGAGTCTCACTCTATCACCCAGGCTGCAGTCAGTGCACGCTCACAGTCACCGCTGCCTCTACCTGCTCAGGTGATCCTTCCGCCTCAGTTTTCCAAGTAGCTGGAACCACAGGTATGCACCACCATGCCCGGCTGGTCTTGAACCCTAGGCTCAGGCAATCCTCTCACCTCTGCCTCCCGATGTGCTGGGTTTATAGGCGTGAGCCACCGTGCCAAGTGATTTAACATTCCTAATCAACATTTCTTCTTTTGTTCCTTCTGTGTTCTCTTTTTGTGTTCTGAATCTCAGACCATGACCACGTTTACCCGAGCCTGAAACCTGGGCATTGCCATCAGCCTCTCCCTCCCTTCCTCTCCCTGCACCATCACCTGCTCCTGTCCCTACAATTTGACCCATCCCCGTCTCTCTATTCCTACTGTTTTTTCTTCCCGTACGATTCCCCACTCGATTTATGGAGAGCCACAGGCTCTCTCCTGTCTCAGGCCCTGATGTGTATCAGTGATTCCTGAACTTTGCTGCACACTGGAATCACCCAGGGAGCTTTGAAAATTCCCAGATGCCCACGCCACACGTCAGACCAATTAAGTCAGGATGTTTGTGGATAGGAGTCAGGCATCAGTACTTTGTAAAGATCCCCAGGTGGTTCCAGTTTGCAGCCAAACTGCTCTTGGTCTGAGACCCTCTTCTGTGCCCTTTCATCTGGGGAACTCCCACCAATCTGTCAGGGCTCTGACATCACTGCCTTGCGTGGACCACATGGAGCCAATCAGTTGCTCCTCCCCATCGCCACACTTAGCACACCACATATATATATAAAGACACTTGCATCCATGTGTGTTTATCACAGCACAATTCACAATTGCTATACATATAAAATACACAATTTATATATATATTCATATATATAAAATCAAATAACCGCATTTTCCTCAATAAGATATTTTACTTACCCTCTCTTTTGCAAGATACATAAAACCTTTAGAAAATTTTGTTTTCCCCATTCTCTTCTCTTCTCCACTCCAGGTCCTGAGTTTTGCTGAGATCATTTAACTTCTTTAGTCCTGGGCTATTTTAAGTGTGGATTATTTATTCCAGGAGTTCTCAGTTAAAACACACACACACAAACACACACACACACATCCCATGCACAGTCATGTTATCATCCTCCAATTAAATTTTTAAAAAGTAAATTTTATTGTGTCTAAGGCGTACAACATGATATTATGGAATACACAGAGACAGTAAAAAGGTTACCATAGTCAAGCAAATTAACATATCTATCATCTCATGTAATGACTCTTTTTTTTGTTTTTGTGGCAAGAGCAACTAAACTCACTCATTTAGTATGAATCCCATATGTAGTACAATTTTATTTTATTTTATTTTTCTGAGGAGCTTATTTATCTTTTCAATAGCTTTAGGGGGTACGAATGGTTTTTGGTTACATGGTTTCATTGTATAGTGTCAAAGAACTCTGGTCTCTAACTATACCCACCACCCTCAACTGTGTACATTGTACCAAGCAGGTAATTTTTCATACCTCCTTCCCTTCCCACCCTCCCCTTTCTGAGTCTCCAATGTCCATTATATCATTCTCTCTTCCTTTGCAGATCCTTAGTTTAGCTCCTACTTATAAGTAAGAACATGCAGTGTTTGGCTTTCTGTTCTTGTGTTACTTCACTTAGGGTGATGGTCTCCAATTCCATCCAAGTTGCTGCAAAAATACATGATTCCATCACACACACCCACACACATTTTCATTATCCATTGGTTCCACATCTTTGCAATTGTGATAAACACACATGAATGCAGGTGTCTTTTTTATTTTTATTTTTATAACAACCTCTGTTTCTTTGGGTAGATATCTAGTGGTGGGATTGCTGGATTGAATGGTAGATCTACTTTTTGTTCTTTGAGAAATCTTTGTATCGATTTCTATAGAGGTTGTACTAGTTTACACTCCCACCAGCAGTGTATAAGTGTTTCTCTTCACCTCACCCACACCAGCATCTATTGTCTTTTGATTTCTTAATAATGGCTGTTCTAACTGGTGTAAGGTGGTATCTCAGTGCGGTTTTAACTTGCATGCAGTACAATTTTCTTACCTGTAGTCCTCATGTTCAACATTAGTTCTCTAGATTTCCTCATCCCATATGTCTGTCGCTTTGTATCCTCTGACCTACATCTTTGCATTTCCTTCCCTCGACCACCAGCTCCTGATTCTCTATCTTTGTATGTATGATAACCACAGTTTGATTCTCTATCTTTGTATGGATGATTTCTTTTTTAAAAAGATTCTACATGCAAATGAGATCATAGAATATTTTTAGTTCTGTTTCTGGCTTATTTCACTTAGCATAATGTTCTCCGGGCTCACCCATGTTGTGGTGAATGGCAAGCTCTCACTCTTATTTAGGACTGAATATATGAATATACAGGGGGACTCAAAAGACGCTGGAAATATTTTTTGGAGAGCAGACCCCTTGTAGTACAGGTTTCTTCCACTAAGTTAGTGTTCTAGGAACCCATCAGCATCATTATACCAGCTAGTATTGTTGTAAGAGGCTGCGTTTAGCTCCAGTGAATTTTTTTTTTTTTTTGGAGATTCTTTCAACACGTTTGCTCATTTCATGATAGGTGGCTTATGAGTGCACCTGCTCACACGGCACCAAGTGTTCAGTTTTTGACAAAAAACAGCATCACCCCAGTGCCCTACCCTCCCTATTCACCTGATCTCACCCTCAGAGACTTTGTTTTTGGTTTCTCCGCGTGAAAAAAGTCCTCAAAGGGAAATTTTTTGCCAGTGTGGAAGAAGTGAAACAAAAATCGGCAGAAACACTAAAAGAAATCAATATTGACAAGTTAAAAACTGTTTTGAAGCTGGGCTCAGTGGCTCAGCCTGTAATCCCACGCCTTTGGGAGGCTGAGGTGAGTGGATTACCTGAGTCTGTGGGTTCAAGACCCGCCTGAGCAACTTGGCGAGACCTCATCTCTACAATAAATCAAAAATCAGCCGGGCGTAGTAGTGCGTGCCTGTAATTCCGGCTACTTGGAAGGCTGAGGTGGAAGGATCACTGGAGCCCCAGCAGGTCGAGGCTGCGGTGGCCGGGAGCGGCCACTGCACTCCAGTCTGGGTGACAGAGTGAGACTCCAACTCAAAAAAAAACTGTTTTGAGTTGTGGAAAAAGCATCTTGATAGATGTATTGCAACTGAAGTTTAAACACGTAAGAATACACAATTTTTTAATAATAAATTATCATTTTTTGGGGTCCCCCTCATATGTTGATGTATATATAAATATATAAATATATGAATGTATGTGTATATGTGTGTATGTATGTTGTGTATATGTGTCAATTTCTTTATCCATGCATCCGTTGAGGGGCACTTAGATTGTTTCCATATCTTGGCTATGGTGAATGATGCTACAGTGAACATGGGAGTATAGATATCTTTACGAGGTGGAGATTTCATTTCCTTTGAGTATATGCCCGGAAGAGGAATTGCTGGGTCATATCGTAGCATTCATTTAGATCTAACTGTATCTGTTGCTCACCACTGTTTTCTCTTTGTCTTCCCCATCTTGACATCTCTGCTCTGATTTAAATTGTCATTTGGTTAGAGTACTTCCTGGGGTATATTACTGCTAATACATGATAGGCACATGCATAGTATTCTCTCAGACCCTGCATGTCCCAAAATACTTTCTTTTGTTCTTCAAATGAATGGTATCTTGGCAGAATTTATGTCTGTGTGTGTGTGTGTATATATATATAGATACATATCTATATCTATATCTATATACACACACACACCTTGGCAGAATTTATGTCTGTGTGTGTGTGTGTGTGTGTGTGTGTGTGTGTGTGTGTGTGTGTATGTATTTTTTTTTTTTTTTTGAGTTGGAGTTTCACTCTGTCGCCCAGACTGGAGTGCAGTGGCAGGCTCCCGGCCACCGCAGCCTCGACCAGCTGGGCTCTGGTGATCCTTCTGCCTCAGCCTTCCAAGTAGCTGGAACTACAGGCGTGCACGCCCACGCCCGGCTAATTTTTTTATTTATTGTAGAGACAAGGTCTTGCCAAGTTGCCCAGGCAGGTCTCGAACCCGCGGGCTCTGGCAATTCACTCGCCTTGGCCTCCCAAAAGAATTTATATTTTTATTAGGCTGGAGTACATAAGATCATGGCCACTGCAGCCTTGACCTGCTGGGCTCAGGCGAGCTTTCTGCCTCAGTCTTCCAAGTAGCTAGAACTACTTGATGGGCACGCACTATCAGACTTGGCTACTTTTTTTTATTTATTGTAGAGATGAGGTCTCGCCAAGTTGCCCAGGCTGGTCTCGAACCCCTGGGCTTAGGCAATTTTCTTGCCTCTGCCTCCCAAAGTGCTGGGATTATAGGCGTGAGCCACTGCACCTGGCAAGATTTAGATTTTTAGATCATGGTTATTTCCTCTCAATAATCGATTGATGTTGTTTCTCTGTCTTCCAAACTCAAGAGTTAAAAATGAGTTGGGTGTGGTGGCTCATGCTTGTAATCCCAGCACTTTGGGAGATGGAGGTGAGAGCATTGCCTGAGCCCAAGGGTTTGAGATCAACTTGGGCAACTTGGCAAGACCTCATCTCTATAATACAAATAAATACCTCAATAAAAATTAGCCAGGCAAGGTGGTGCGTGCCTGTAGTTCCAGCTACTTGGAAGGCTGAGGTGGAAGAATCACCTGAGCCCAGCAGGTCGAAGCTGCAGTGGCCGTGAGAATGCCACTGAACTCCAGCCTGGGTACAGAATGAGACTCTGACTCAAAAAATAAACCAAAAACTAATGCTTGTCTGATATTCTTGTCTTTAAGGAATCTGTTATTTCTGCTAGAAGATTGTAGATTTTTCTCTTCAATCTCTTTTTTATCTTGCAAATTCAGAAATTTACTAATTTATGCCATGGGTATAAAAGAGTATCTGGGTTGGGCGCAGTGGCTCACGCCTGTAATCCCAGCACTCTGGGAGGCTGAGGCAGGAAGATGAATTGAGCCCAGAAATTTGAGACCAGTCTAGGCAACACAGTGAGATCTCATCTTTACAAAAAATAAATGAAAATTAGCTAGGTGTGGTGGTGTGCACCTGTAGTCCCAGCTACTCGGAAGGCTGAGGCAGAAAGATCAACCGAACTTAGGAGGTTGAGGCTGCGGGGAGCCATGATCATGTCACTGCGCTCCAGCCTGGTTGACAGAGTGAGATTCAGATTCAAAAAAGAAAGAAAGTCCACAAGCATCTTTTTGCTTGTGCTCTATTCGTATCTTCTTGCGAGTTCCCACAACCTTTTTCCTTGAAGTCTGCTGTCTTTCCTGCTAGCTCACCCAGGGCTTCCTCCTTCGTGTCACTGAGTCCCCTTAAACAGGTGCGATTTTTTTTTACTTGCATATGGCCTCCCATAGGAACCAGGCTGTCGATATTTCTAGTGTAGAGCCAAACCAGTAAGTGCTGAAAGATCCTCTACTTTCTGTTCTCCCTGGTCTATGGCAAGAAAAGGGTCTGGCAAACAGTCACTCCTATACCTCTCTCCATCCCAGGTGTCCCCAGACTCTCACTGGCCAGCTGGGATCCATCAGTCCACAACTGCGGTCCCCACCCCTGCCACCATGGTCAGATGGGTGGGGTGGGCCCCCACGGACCACACAGCCTGCAGGTAGAAGCAGCCCCTCCCTGAAAAGAGTTCCCTGCTGGGCTTCCCGGAACCCAAAATTTCTGTCCTTGCTGAAAGGAAAGGAGGGCCTGCCTTCTCTCCAGTCACTGGCCCTTGTCTTGCTCGGGAGAGGGAAGCCCCACCCTGTTCTTGCCTTGGAGATGTAGGGGCTCTCTGGGCCTCAGGTGTCCCTCCTGTTACCCAGAGAGTGAGTGAACTGATGGGGGAGAAAGTGAGGGACACAGTTATGGAACTTTCAGGATTCACTGGAGCCTTAATTGGAAAGGTTTTATTTTTACTTAAATACTTGGGTATTTTCTGTACAAACAGATGTTATAACTCCAAGTGCGACTTACCTGTTTGCTAAAACTGGCCTAGTAGGGCTCTCGGAAAGCATTCTGTCAGCAGTTTAGATTAGTGGTTTCAAACAGTGGGTTGTGACTAGAGCTAAAACGAAAAGGTCAGTACAGAAATATAAGAATGCATCACACAGCAAGGGTGAGTAGGTTTTGGGCTCAGTTGTGTGTTTTATATGTACATTGGGCTATAGTATATAATACATTTTTGGGTCATGTTAAAAATGTATGAGCAATAACCAAATTAGAGGACATTCTGGGGGCAGTTGATTTGGCTTCCCAAGAGAGTAACATCAAAGGAAGATTAGATCCTTTACTAAAAGAATTCCATGACTACTCTACCCACAGCTGCCTTTAATTACCAGGTACCCCAAAGCAGTTATGATGCACTGTAACCTAAGGACCAAACAGTAGGCTAAACTGCATGGTTCATGTTCACAGTGAGTCTTTTCTGCAGACCCCCCCCCACAGTGATCTTTCCCCAGCCCCCTACTTCTACCCCCAGGAAGTCCAGGCTAACCTGGTTTCTCTGCAGTCGTTGTGAAACGCTGTGACAGATGGAAAAACTCTGAGACTAAGTCTCCTCCTGAGGAGGACAGGAAGATTACTTCCTGTCTTGTTTTCCACACAAAGCGAGGATAAATACCTGTGAGAGAGAAAAGCAACAGTTCATTCAACACATGTTGGTAACAGAAAATTATATTTTGCTAATGAAGGGTCTTTCCTTCTTTCTGAGAGATTTAAGTCTGTGAAATTAAAAGTAGGTGCAGCAGCTGAGCTGAGCAGAGCAACAGGACAGAGGAAGTTGAAATGCCCTGGGGGAAAATACAGGAAATAAGAGAAAAGTCAGAGAGTCTGGGAGCGGAGAACTGACTCCTCCTGGAGACCTGGCAAGATCGTCAGCAAATGCCTGGGTGACTGGATTTCTGATGGAAGTCTGAGAACGGACAGAATTCCACTGACAGTTGTCTGATGTGAGGCTGTGTCGTGCTGGACTCCCACAGACCCCAAAATGAAAGTCACTGTGTCGTAGAGGTCAAAGAAATGATCTGGAGACAATGAAAGAGACATGTGCTTTATTTGGGAACTTACTTGCAAGGAAGGTGGTCCCAGAGCATTCGACTGGACAGGAAGAAAACCACTCCCAACTGTAAAAGGCACATGGGTTATATAGCATTTTACATAGGGCAGCGTGTGGGGTTAAGCGTGAAAGGGCAGGGTTTCTAGTGCACAGTGTGAGACAGTGCTTGCTCATGTACACAAAATGGCTGTGAATTCTCTCTAGGGGTGGGGTTTTGGGTATTATAATGAACCAAAGGTGAATTAAAGGTAACCAACAGTTATGGGCATTGATCTAGGCATGCCAATCTGGTCTGATCCAGCTCAGGGGACTGACTGCCTAAAGGAAGGGTGCACAAGAGCATTCACTGTGCACAGTTGCAAGACGGGGTCGCAGGCACTGAGAACACTTGTTCCATGGTCTCAGCATGACCTGCATGCCAGGTCAGAGCCTGAGGGGAAGGGGACAGCCTGGGTTGGGCCACTCCCGGGACCCCTCCCCAGGCTCCAAACCCCACTCATGTTGTCACTGAGTGTGTGTCGCCCTATAGGCTGCCAGCAGCGTCATCCCATGTGGCTTGTGGCATCCTTGTTTAATGAGCACTTACATGTGCCTGGCACTCCCCAGGCACCCAGACATCATGGTGGTAGCTAGCAGTAAGATGGTCCTTCCCACCTCATAGTGTGGACAATCAGGCAGGGAAGATGACAGAATCCAAGTAAATCCAGGAGTGTGAATGCTTTCACGTGTGGAGTGAAAGCACTATGTCAACTGTAAACTGTGACGTCCACCCTTAAGGGGTGCTGGGGACATATGACAACCAGCATATGACAAGACACTGTGACTTTTTAACATCCCTGGCATAGACTCCCAGATCCTTTTGTGTTTGTAAGCCTAAGAGTTTTCCGTCCCATCTTCTGCCCACCTTCCTCTATAGCTGCAGGGTCAAGTTCAAACCCCACTTCAGTGTCCTCCAGTCCTCCATCCTTGTTACACTTACATTGCCCTGGAACCCCAGTTGGCCCTCCTGGGGTCCCCCTCCCCAGAAGTGCCCAGCCCCTCCCAAAGCAGCTGCCCTGCCCTTCTAAGAGATAGGTGTGACTGCTTGGGCTATGATGCCTGGGCATCCAGGTACCTCACCACTCCCCATGTGAGTCACACAGGACTGGCCCAACGTCCCATCAGCCAGTGCTCCCTGACTGTTTCCCTAGAACACCTGGCTGAACCCCAACAAGGCGAGCCCCTGCAGGCAATGGCTCTGAGTCTCCTTCTCTGTCAGTGCTCTATGAGACCAGCCTGGAGTGTCATCGGTTAGAAGGGCCCCTCTCCTATGGCGATAAGAGATGTAAATGCAGTTTCTCAGCCTGTCAGCCCCTTGGCACTGGCCACTTAAAAGACTCTCTTACTTAGCTGGAAAATGTGCAAAGGATAAACAGGAAATTTACAGAACTGCAAATGACTAATCAACATGTTAAAATACACTCAACCTCACTAATCATCCAGGAAATAAAAATGAAAACAAGAATATTTTTCTTTTTTTTTTTTTTT
>NW_007259742.1:796146-802500 GCF_000164805.1 Carlito syrichta
CCTCCCAAAGGCGCGGGATTACAGGCTGAGCCACTGAGCCCGGCTTATTTTTATTTTTTAAAAATGTTTTATGCAACATAACACACATGTAGAAAAGGATACAAATGCCAGGAGTGGTGGCTCACACCTTTAACCCCAGCATTTTGGAAGGTGGCAGCGAGAGGATTGCCTGAGTCTAGGGCCTCAAGACCAGCCTGGGCCACTTGACGAGACCTTGTCTCTACAATAAATCGAAAAATTAGCCAGATATGGTGGTGCAAGCCTGCAGTTCCAGCTACTTGGAAGGCTGAGGTGGAAGGACTGCCTAAGCCCGGCAGGTTGAGGCTGCGGTGGCCATGAGCGTGTCACTGTAGTCCAGCCTAGGCGGCAGAGTGAGACTCCAACTCAAAAAAAAAAAAACAAAAACAAAAAAACAGGAAAATATACAAACATAAACATATACAACTGTGAGCAAGATGCCACCCTCTTTATGCTTGGCTTTCTCTGTTCATTCATGCGGGTGTTGGACACAATGACATCTAAAGATCCTCCTGGCTCTGGGAGTCCTTAATTACCACTACTGTCACTCTTGGTTTACTGCTAATTTCCTTGGTGATCTGAAGAAACAGTTTAACCTGTTTTCACCTGTAACTGGGCATACAGACACCTACCCACCCTGCCTCACAGCACGTATCTCAGTGGCTCCAAAAAACTTTGAAGGAGAAAGCCAGCTAGAGGACAGATGCCATAGGAGGATGGTGCCAAGCACAAGGCCCGCTCTGGGCCACGAGAAAGAGAAGCAGCTTTGGGGTGGGAGTGGGGATGGTGGTGGTCTCCCAGGTCTTATCCCTGAAGGGGAGAAAAGAATTTCCCTCTACACTTTGAGGGTTTGATAACTGAGTCTATGAGATGAACTCACAGCAGGCAATGAGCAGGAGAAAAGATATACAAATTTAGAAATATACAAAAGATATACAAATTTATTGTAAGATATACAAATTTATTGAAAGAAGAGTGCATACCCCCAAACCCTGTAAGATCCAGAAGCTTAGGTACCCTCTTCATAGGGGAGAGGGAAGGAGGCGTGCAAGCAATTTAAGGGATAGTAAATAATTTTGGAAAGATGAGTGGGCTCCCAGAAGAATAATCCGTGACAGGCTATCTGGCAATGGTGTCACCTCCAGTCTCCTCCCCTGTGACACTGTTACTCTTCCCAGATCATGGGATTCCCTGGGGGACGGGCAGACTGATGACAGTGAGTTCCTTTTGGAAGACCCCTTTATAAGCAGATAGGGGGGCTCAGGAAAAGCCACTGCTTGTATCCACTCTTCCTTAAGTGCCCTCAACTCAAAAGAATCAACCTACAAAAGTGCCACATTTTGTGGCGGCAGTTCCTGAACTTCCTCACCCCACTTCAGGTCCAGTGGTTTTTGGCACAGTCAGAGACTGAACAGAGGAGGGTCAGCTGTGGGCAGACTTGGCTTACTGTTATTCAGTACCTGTTTTGTTCCAGGGACAACGCTTGGTAATTTCATTTGGTTACCTTGAAGGGTCTCACTTAGTCCTTGAAGTATCCCCTTTTCAGATGATAGATGTTGGTGTCCAAAGAGGGTAACTGACGTTTCCAGGGTCCTCATAAAAAGTCAGCCTGTATGTGGTAAAGCTATCATGTGAACCCCCACATTCTCACTCTGAATCAAGTGTCACTGCCCTGTGCTGCTTCAGAGAGCTCAGCTCTCCCTACACCAGTCCAATCAGTTTTACTCCCATCCCAGGGGATCCCTTGGAATGAGTCTCGCCCCTTCTCGCCTGAAAGCCTTCAGATAACTGAAGACTCTGGTCCTATCCTGAGTCTTCCCTTCCCATTTCTCTGATTTTTTCTCAGAGGCCACAGGTTTGAAGCCCCCTCACCACTGAATGGCTCCTCACCTCTGAGAATCTGTGAGATGGTGGAAGGTAGAAAAGAAGTAGATGATCAGCTTGTCCTGGTATTGCCCACGACTTTTCTGGTTTTAGTACCCAAGTCCTGGATCCCAAGAAACCCAAGCAGTCCTAGGAAAACTGTTATGGTTTGCTAGTGACTGTCCCCCTTTTGAAATGGAATGTCCATCCCCTAGAACCACTCTCGATGCTGGGCAAACTAGGATGGTGATCATCTTAGAAACAGGGGTCAAAAAAAAAGGAAGCAAATTTTGCTGGACATTCAGTTTTCCCCTGAGGGGAAAGAAGGTGAGAGGTCAGGGAAGAAGAGAGTCCTGTACCATCGGTGACCTGGAGGATCATGGTGAGGATTCTTGCTCTGGGTGCCAAGCATGAGGTGAGTGTCTGGCCGGCGTCCATGTGTTTGGAACCAAGACTCACATTCAGGTCAGTCCGTGCGTTTGGGAGAGCTGCAGGGGATGTGGCTGAACAGGCAAAGCCTCACACCATCTTTAGGAATATGTAGCCTGAGGAGCCTGTCACTTGACTGAAAAAGACTTGCTGAGGAATAAACAAGTCCCAAAGGAGGTGAAGACACACTTGGGACCCAGAGTGGGAAACTGAGTCACATGAGAACGGATTGGATATCTGCTGGTTTTCCATTTGAGGGGAATCCCTTCCCACTTTCTTCTCAGAACAGCCCCCCTTTCATAGAGGTGTGAGTTCATACCCCATACATGGAGGGGCAGTATGCTTTGGGAGAAAGCTATATCATACTGAACTTACTGTTGGATATCCTGATCTACCTTCCCACTCTGAATCAAGTGTCACTGCCCTGTGCTGCTTCAGAGAGCTCAGCTCTCCCTACACCAGTCCAATCAGTTTTACTCCCATCCCAGGGGATCCCTTGGAATGAGTACCGTATTATGAAATGGCCCAGTACCCTAAAACTGAGGGAGCCCCCTAGGCTGCCCTCAACTCACACACCCAGCCATTACCAAAGGACAGTGTGCATTCAGAGCCTGTCCCTTTCCCAAAAGACTCATGGGCACAGTAGATAGAGCCCTAGTAGGCTCTGCCAGCTCCTGACCCCATTCTTAGCCCTTGGACAATGGCCTCAAGTGACCATCTCCTGTAGACTCCACTCACTTGCCAGATTTGAGACCCCCTGGTTTGGTTCTCTGGTCTGGCCTGGACCACTCTCTCCAGGACTCCCCAGATGTCCCCATTGAAGACTGACAATTGTTCCTCCATAGGCTCCACCCACCTGCTGGCACCACCTCTCTGCTCCCCTAACCTGTCACTGGGCATGGAGGCCCAGAAAGTCTTTCTGAAGTTTCAGAACTAGAAGACCCTGGCCTTTGTCTCTCTTCCACCCCTAAACACATGGACAGCCTGAGTGTATGGAGGGTAGTTCCCACCACTCTCATACTGTTCTACTATTTTCAGTGGCTGCACAGGGCCCCAGGTCATGGCTTTGCCATCCTTCAGTAATATTCCCCCTTTTGGTCACTTAGGCTTCTCCCCATTCTCCCTGTACACCCATAGCTGCTTCCTGTATAGTCAGGAGAAACCTTGCAGCAGGACAGCAGTGGACAGGAGGAAGGAGGGCCTGGCCTGACCTCTATGCAAGGAAAGCATTTGTGCAACTGGTCCAGGATCATGTCTCAAGAAGGAGGTGGTGGGGTGGGCCTCTAGGACTCAAGTAGGCCCCTAGGACAGGAAATTTGAAGGACTTTGAAGGCCTAGAAACAGCCCTAGAGTGGGGACTGCAAGGAGAGTTGTTCAGTAGCCAAGGAAGTAGGAAGAAGGCCCTGGAATGCATGGAGAAGGGTCTTGGGCAGTCAGCCTTCTGTGGGGGCAGTGGTGGGGACTGGAGAGAGGAAGTTGGAAGGAGCAAGGCTTTTAGAGGCAGCTCTTCAGGGGTTTTCCAAAATGGGAAATCACTGGAGTGACCTAGGCCCCTCTGAGCAATGAACATTTTGCACTTCCTTGAAGGCTCTTGTTCCAAATCCCCCGGGGCCCCAGAGTCACCAGTGTGTGCCCATCACTCCATGCAGAGCCCTAAGAGGTGTGATCACAGACCAGTTTGGTTATTTAACAATCATAGCAGAGGAAGCTGTGTGATTTTGTAAAGTCAAGCACAAAATATAAATAATCACTGTTGTCTTTAATTTACTTCCTAGCCGGGCTCGGTGGCTCGCCTGTAATTCTGTGCCTTTGGGAGGCTGAGGTGAATGGATTGCCTGAGCCCGCGCGTTCGAGACCCGCCTGGACAACTTGGTGAGACCTCATCTCTACAATAAATAAAAAATTAGCAGGGTGTGGTAGCATGCGCCTGTCATTCCAGCTGCTTGGAAGGCTGAGGCGGAAGGATCACCGGAGCCCAGCAGGTCGAGGCTGTGGTGGCCGGGAGTCGCCACTGCACTCCAGTCTGGGCAACAGAGTGAGATTCCAACTCAAAAAAAAAAATTACTTCTTAAGTATAGAGCATAAAGCTTTGAGGAGATCACTTTCAACTCCAAAAAGAATTAGGAACCAGTGCCATGGATCAGCATTTTCCAAAGTACATTCTAAGGTATGCTAGTTCCTTAGGATGTTATTGGCTGGTCTCTGAGGAAAATAGGGTTGTGTCCTCAAATATAGTTGAGAAAGCCTGAATATTATCTGTTCTCATTAAAGGTTATGAAGAAGTCCTGCAGCATTTCTGAGACTTATTTAATGAATCTTTTAAAACTTTTATTTTATTTATTTATTTATTTATTTTTTGAGTTGGAGTCTCACTCTGTCGCCCAGACTGGAGTGCAGTGGCTGCTCCCGGCCACTGCAGCCTCGACCCACTGGGCTCCAGGGATCCTTCCGCCTTAGCCTTCCGAGTAGCTGGAATTACAGGCGCGTGCTACTATGCCCGGCTGACTTTTTGATTTATTGTAGAGATGAGGTTTTGTCAAGTTGCCCAGGCGGGTCTCGAACCCGTGGGTTCAGGCAATCCACTCACCTCAGTCTCCCAAAGCATGGGATTACAGGCTGAGCCACCGAGCCCGGCTGAATCTTTTTTTAAAATAAAATACTTAATATCTTGTGGAACTACTATTTTGCAATAACCTACAATACACTCTATGTAACATTCCAACTCTCACCACTATTGAACTCTCAATATTTGAGCCAACTGTATTGTTCCAATTTGCTTTTTTTTTTTTTTTTTTTAAATTGGAGTCTCACTCTGTCGCCCAGGCTGGAGTGCAGTGGCATGCTTATGGCCACCACAGCCTTGACCTGCTGGGCTCAGGTGACTCTTCAGCCTCAGCTTTCCAAGTAGCTGGAACTACAGGTATGTGCCACCACATCAGGCTAATTTCTTTATTTATTGTAGAGATGAAATCTCACTAAGTTGCTCAGGCTGTTCTCAAACCTGTGGGCTCAGGCAATTCTCTCACCTCAGCCTCCCAAAATGCTGGGATTATGGGCATGAGCCTTGGTGCCAATTGCTTTTTAAGTCACATAATTAAATCATTTAATTCTAATGTAGGTGGGGACACACAACTACATTAGAGTAAAAACCTCATAGGGTCAGAGAGCACTGTGACTTCCCAATGGAGAAAAATCAGGTTATATCTCCTGAACTGTTTCCTTATTTGCAAGGTGGGTTTAATAACAAAAAATTCCATGGGCTGTGAGAATTAAGAAGTAATTATGTGAAAGTCCCTAGCTCAATGCCTGATGCTAAGTAAATAACTGGTAGGGAATGAAGATAGATCTTTGAGAGTTGAAATGGGATGGGGAGGAGAAATGGCCTAAAATCTGAACTAGGGGAAGGCACTGAAAAGAGTCATGGACAGAATAGCTGAAGCCCCTTCTCAAGAATAAATATACATACTCAAAATTTCAGTATTTTGGGAAAGAATTAGAGGGAAAAGAAAGAAGAAGAAGGGGATGAATATTTGAGTTCTTCTTCTTTTTTTGGATCTATGATTGTATCAGTTAGCTTTTTTTTTTTTTTTTTACTGTAAAACAAATTATAACAGAATGCAGTGCCTTCACACAAAAATCATGTATTAGTTCATGATTTTATGTGTTGGCATATTTGGGCTGGTCTCAGCACGGTGGTTATATCAGTCTTGCCTGAATTCACTTATGTAGATATAGTTAGCTGTTGGGTTGTTGGGCTGAATAGACTAAGATGGTGTCACTCACATGTCTGGCAGCTGGTGGCTGTTAGCAAAGGACCTTGACTGTACTTCATGTGGTTTCTCTAACAGACTAAGTTCAGATTTGTTCCCATGGCAAGTCAAGGTATCTGATTCCTACGCTTGAACTCAAACAACCTCACTTAAAAAACATTTTTTTTTGGCCGGGTTTGGTGGCTCAGGCTGTAATCCCAGCACTTTGGGAGGCTGAGGTGAGTGGATTGCCTGAGCCCGTGGGATTGCCTGAGACTCCAACTCAAAAAAAAAA
>NW_007259742.1:802615-828539 GCF_000164805.1 Carlito syrichta
CGGCCACCGCAGCCTCGACCTGCTGGGCTCCGGTGATCCTTCTGCCTCAGCCTTCCACTCAGCCTGAACTACAGGCGCGCACTACCATGCCCAGCTAATTTTTTTTTGATTTATTGTAGAGATGAGGTCGCCAAGTTACCCAGGCGGGTCTCGAACCCGTGGGCCCAGGCAATCCACTCACCTCAGCTTCCCAAAGCGCGGGATTACAGGCTGAGCCACCGAGCCTGGCTCTTATAGTATTATGATAATTGTTCAAGGTCTCCTTATGAGTGAGAACATGTGGTACGCAGTTTCTTGTTTCTGTGATAGATCACTGAGTATTATAGACTCTAAGTCTATCCAAGTTGCTGTGAGGTTCATAATTTTGTCCTTCTTTATGGTTGTGTAATATTCCATCATGTTTATGTACTACTTTTTTTTTTTTTTGAGTTGGAATCTTACTCTGTTACCCAGGCTGGAGTGCAGTGGCACGCTCATGGCTGCCCAAGCATTGACCTGCTGGGCTCAGGCAATCCTTCTGTCTCAGCCTTCCAAGTAGCCAGAACTATAGGCACGTGCTACCATGCCCGGCTAATTTTTAATTTATTGTAGGACGAGGTCTCACCAAGTTGCCTGGGCTGGTCTCGAACCTGTGGGCTCAGGCAATCCTCTCACTTCAGCCTCCCATATGTACCACATTTTAAAAATCCAGTCCTCTTTTGATGGGCAGTGCGGTTGGCTCCATGTTTTTGCTATTGTGAATAATGCTGCAATAAACATGGATGTGTAGATATCTTTTTCATAGAGTGATTTGATTTCCTCCAGGTATATTCTCAGTAGGGGGATTGCAGCATCATATGAAGGTCAGTTTTTAGATCTTTTAGGAATCACTACACTGTTTTCCACAGAGGTTGTATTAGTTTGCACTCCCACCAACAGTGTAGAAGTGTTCCCTTTTCCCCACATCCTCTCAGTCTGTTGTTTTTTGAGTTAGGTGGTATCTCAGTGTGGTTTTAATTTGCAGTTCTGTGATGACTAGTGAGGCTGGCATTTTTTCATGTATCTTTTGGCAGCAACCAACAACCTCACTTTTATCGCATTCTATTCTTTTCAGAAGTACAGCATGGATTCAACTGGTGGACAGATTCTACCTCTTGATAGGAGAAGCTGCAAATAATTCAGGGCCATTTAAAATCCCCCACATAGGGCAACCCCTTCGGGTCCCCTCCCACTGTGGGAGCTTTTCTGTCCTCTCAATAAATCCTGCTTTCTTACTTAAATAAATAAATTTTAAAAATCCTCTACATACAGGCTTAGTAGAGGCTTGGTAGAAGTTACTCTTGTGTATTTGGTGGGTTGAGAGGAATCCATGTGTCAGCTCCCACATGAATAGCTTCATACCTGCTTGGGAGTGTATTCTTCCCTATGCTATCTGTACTCGCCTCCTCCATTTCTTTCCCTTCCTCTCCTCAATCCATTCTGTAAGACTTTCACCCCCAATGCTCTGAGAAAGAGCTCTTATCAAGGTCACCATGGCCCACATCTTGCAGAGTCAGTGGTTGCCTCTCTGTGCTGTTTCTACTTGACCTCTCAGGAGTTGACTCATAGTAGAGGCTCACTGAACATTTGCTGACTTATCGATTGATTGTGAGGATTATAGCTAAGATTTTTAGAGCTGGAAGAGAAACAGTCCAACCTCATTGCTTCACAGAGGCACAGAGAGGGTCCCTTGCCCAGAGGCATGGATACAGACTTGTTCAAGTCAAGCTGGTCATTGTTTCATGAAAGGGCCATCTATACAACACAACCCCCAAAGGAACTGAGAAACCAAAGAAGAGGCAGAAAAATCAAATTTGTTGGGGTTTTTTTGATTTATTGAGAAAACCTGCAGACAGAAGTACAGTGTTTGCAGCCACAAGATAGGTAGATCTCTGCATTGTTATCTCCAGACCAAGGGCTTATATACCATAGGGGAGGGGTATACATGGTCTAACAAGACAACGAAAGGCAACCTTCCAGAACAGGCAAGAATGCTGTATGCATTCTAGCCTATAATTTGTGTAATAACATCAAGGTTGCTTGGATCTAAAAGCAGGAGTATGTGTCCTTGCACTAGGGCCAGTAAATAAAGTAGGAAGCAGGAGGCATTCATGGGACTGGGGCTAATCAGAAGTCATGGCAGATTCGCATCTAAGATGGAGTGACTTTTGTCTCCATAGTCATGTATGATCTTTAGGTTCTTTTTTTATTTTTTATTTATTTTTTATTCTTTTTGAGTTGGAGTCTCACTCTGTCGCCCAGACTGGATTGCAGTGGCCGCTCCCGGCCACCGCAGCCTTGACCTGCTGGGCTCCGCTGTGGGCTCCGGCAATCCTTCCGCCTCAGCCTTCCAAGTAGCTGGAACTACAGGCGCGCGCTACCACGTCTGGCTAATTTTTTTTGATTTATTGTAGAGACGAGGTCTCACCAAGTTGCCCAGGCGGGTCTCGAACCCGCGGGCTCAGGCAATCCACTCACCTCGGCCTCCCAAGACGCGGGATTACAGGTTCTTTTTCATAAACTGTAATAGCCACTAAAGGCAAGGGTTAGTTATTTTACCTTAAATCTCCCTGCCAAGTTATCATGAAAACAGCTCTCAGAAGGAATTCTGCAGCTCATACAAATATATCCGTAAAACTAGCATTTATTAGCAGGCCATAAAACTGGTTCATATAACCCCTTCTGTAAAATCAATGAAGGTCCAGCTCTCTGTCATTCTGAAGGCGTGAAAGGACATAACATGAATTTAATATACTCAGTGAGCAGCCATTTTAACATTGCCTAAATCTAATGTTTTTCTAGCGGTTCACTTAACTCACCCTCTTATCACTAGTCAAGTACAGAACCTTAACTTACCCTCTTATCACTAGTCAAGTACAGAACCGGTTTCTCAGAGGTAGCTATTGATAATTGTTTTACAACCCCCCTCCTCAGCTTGTTTGTACTAATTAGCTTTTCTATTTCAAGCATTTGCCTCCACCTATAAGACTCAAGTTAACCTAATCAGCTCTTTGTGACATTCTTGACACAGACAGACCCTACCACCAGGGCAGCAGTCATGTGACTAACCCACCCATCTGCCTGTTGACCATCACCTGACGTCAGTACCTGTGCTTACCTACCCCTTTGTGATGACATGGAGCAGACCACCACCCAATCACCTTAATGACCTTCCCCCATCAAAGGGAAGAATTAAAAGGATTAAACCACGAGCAACTAGCCACCATTGCCGGGTCATTGCAGCCATTGTGGCCATTGCCTTGCTAGGCTATGGTGTGGCCATGTGCTCTTTGAGCTATGGCCAGGCCCTGCTTCCTGGCTTTGGTCCCCTCCCCTATCTTGGGGAGGTGAATCGCCTCTTTCTCTCAAATTTATTTTCTAAATAAACTATATTTTCTAATCTAACTTCTATGCAATTCTTTGCATCTTTCTTATGGCATCGGATCGCACGCCAGACACCCACAATCCTGGTGGGTCGAACCTAACATTCTGGAGACCCCACTGAGAGTATGAACTTAACAAAGCTCTTCTCCTTAAAAGGTGACCTTGCAGGAATGGTCTCCTCAAGGAAAAAGCAGTGTTCTAGAGATAGGATTCAGTTAGACTGATGGTTGCATCAGAATACTTTGGGACAGAGGCCCCCTCAAGGACTAAGCCCAGTGCACCATCCCTAAGTGAGAATTAGCAGGTTTCTGAGAGTCTTTGAGCAAGGAATGGGTAGTGTCTAAACGATTTCAGCCCATCTACATATCTTGAATACTATTTTTTTTTTGAGTTGGAGTCTCACTCAGTTGCTCAGGCTAGAGTGGAGTGATGTGTTGCTCATGGCCATCACGGTCTCAACCTGATGGGCACAGGCAATCCTTCTGTCTCAGCCATCCAATTAGCTGGAAATACAGGCATGTACCACCAGGCCCTGCTAATTTTTGGATTTATTGTAGAGATGAGGTCTCGCCAAGTTGCCCAGGCTGATCTTGAACCTGTGGGGTCAGGCAATCCTCTCACCTTGGCCTCTCAAAGTGCAGGGATTATAGGTGTGAGCCACCATGCCCAGCCACTCCCCAGGTAATTTCTAAAGTATCACTGGCATGGAGGTAGTCATGAGAGTGAGGTTGTCAGTCAACATTTTATCAGAAAGTCACATTCCAGAGGTCACTTACTTAGCTATCCACTGGTATGCTGGCAAATATTTAAAACTGGCTGGGAGGTGAGGTTACCACTATAGTGTAAATACTTCTGGTCTGATTTTAAGTTATGAAATTGAAGTCAATGAGCCTAGGAGTCGAGAAAGATGCAGAGTCTGGAACAATTAGTTCAGTATCCCACATGGTCCTCCGTACCTCAATCCACCTCAAGGCTTTGATTAGCATAATAAATGCATTGGTAAAATTCTGGGCTTATTAATTAGCATAATAGGTACTAGAAATAATCTTTTTTTTTTTTTTTTGAGTTGAAGTCTCACTCTGTCACCTGGGCAGGAGTGCAGTGGCATGCTCAATGGCCACCACAGCCTTCACCTGCTGGGCTCAGGTGATCCTTCCACCTCAGCCTTTCAAGTAGCTAGAACCACAGGCATGTACCACTTGGATATCAGGATACACTTAAAGGGTGGGGCTTGGATATCAGGATACACTTAAAGCTCACAAGGTGATTCTGATCTACAGCCAGGGTCACAGTCACACCTGTAAGTCACCCGATGCTACACATTATAACAGTCCTACAAAAAGGTAATGGCAAAACAGGGATTAACACCAGGCCTGCTGACTCCTAGCCCAGTGTTTCTGGAAAAAGGAAGAAAAGTGGAAAATAGCCACTTCTTCTTGGGTCTCAGTGTTTGCAAATGTGGGTCCAGAAAAGTCTGAGTACTTGAGGTCAGGGTCAGGGTTGCAGGCAGGGAGGGATAATTCAGGTGTCTAGAAGCCTGGGAAAGGCTATGCTGGCCCCAAAGATCTCCGGGTTTCTTCTGCAGGGATGGCACACCTCCGCCATCAGGGCGTCTTACAAGGGCTCAGGGGTAGCAGCCTGCTCAGACTCTTGTGTGTCACCAGGGAAAATCTGAAAGATAAGAGCAAGTACAGCTGGTTGGAGAGGTCAGAAAGGAGGAAAAGAAGGGGGAGGCCAGGGCAACTGGAAGGAAACCCTATGGGAGAGGTGTGGGGTAGATGGGGCTATAGTTTAAATACAGAGAGTAGAAGGAGGCTAGGAGGTTAATGAAACTCTTGAAGGACAAGATGCTAAATTAGCCCTCCCAGGGCTACTTGCTTCTAGTGGTGGGGACAGAAACCAACATCTCAAAGAGTAGGTGTGAAGCTAGCTCTGCAGTGCTAGGTGGAGGCTCTAGTCCCCAGAGGAGTAAAAAGTTAGTCTTTCTCCTCAAATGACAGAAAGAACAACTTTTTTTTTTTTTTAGTCAGGATCTCATTCTGGGTGGCCCAGGCTGGAGTGCAGTGGCATGATCATGGCTTACCAAAATCTTGACCTCCTGGGCTCAGCCTCCTGAGTCACTGGGTCTACAGGTGCACACCACGACGCCTGGTTAATATTTTGATTTGTTTGAGATGAGATCTTGCTATGTTGCCCTGGCTGATCTCAAACTCCTGGTCTCAGCCTTCCAGTGTGCTGGGATTACACGTGTGAGCCACCACTCTGGTTCAAGAAAGGGCAACTTTTAGCACTGTGGTAAGATGTCTTCTTGGTGCCTCCAAAGAAGCAAAAAAAAAAAAAAAAAAAAAAAAGTCTTGGACATCAGTTATTTGTTTAAGGGTAACTTGCATCGGTCTCTGGTTCCATTTTTCTGCCCCACACAATATCGGCTCGGGGCTTGCTCCTTTTGTACCAGGAAACTGGCTTCCTTTTTACCTTTCCAGTTAGGGCAGTGTCTCCCTCCCTACCCCCAACCTAGTTTTCTTCCTCCTAGAGCAGAGCTTTTGGGGGTAGGGCCAGGTCTCTGTCTCTGAGGCTGTGTGGGTACGGGTGTCATTCCTGGAATCACCACCAGGGACCCCACCCAGCACTGCTTGAGCTCATGACCTGTGGGCCACGCATTTAATTACTGAAGGCCAGGGATTGCCTGGCTCCCAAGCCCCAGGCTGAGCTGAGCCTGGGAGACAGGAAAACAGCAGTGAGTAAAACTGGGACCTTCTAGCGTGGGAGACAGACTCACAGCCATCTTTGGTCCCAGACTGAGGAAAGGCCTGGCGGGAAGAGGCTAGGTCAGACGCTGGCTGAGTGTGTGCAAGGGAGGGGGCTGCCTACTAGTCCCGGCTTGAGGATGGGTTGGGGGAGGGCTTCCCGGGAGGAGGAGGCCCCTGGGGGCAGGACTGGGATGTCACCAGGCACCAAGGAAGGGGATTTCTGAGATGTTGGCGACTTGGCAGATCTGTTATACAAGAAAACGCCAGCCTCCAGCTCCAAGGGGCCCCTTGCCTCACCCTGGTCTGCTACACCTTCCTAGAGGTGCGCGCTCCGCACCCTTAGGTGGAGCTACTCCGCTTCCTTATTCCATTCACGTCTTGCACACTCATTTGTACTTTTAAACACCTTGGCGGTTAATTCCTGCCCTTTCCCCTCAGTCTTCCCTCTTGACAACGGAAAGCCTGCATTTCTGTGTACCCGGAGGAGGCCTCTGTCCCACGCCCCCTTCACTAGCACAGGCGTTTCCAGAGTCGCACGCGAGCCCCTTAGCAGAACCCTCGTCCCCTCCCTCCCCCGCGTCCTCCCGGGTCCAGGGCCGCAGCCCCGCCCCTGCCCGCCCCTCTTAGAGGCTGGGCCGCTGCTTGGCTCCCATTGGCCGCCGGGGCCGGCTGGCTCCCGGGCGGGGGCCGTGATTGCGGCGCGCCAGTGTCAGTCCCGGAGAGAGCGCGGGTGACGGGGCGGGCAGCCGGGCAGCCGCAGGTGGGGCCTCGAGCGCTGGCAGAGGGACCAGGCCGGGAGCCCGGAGCCCCGAGCCCCCGCAACCCGCGCCGGGAGCGCCCAGGATGCCCCGCGGGGACTCGGAGCAGGTGCGCTACTGCGCGCGCTTCTCTTACCTCTGGCTCAAGTTCTCCCTCATTATCTACTCCACGGTGTTCTGGGTAAGTGACCCCAGGAGGGCCCGGCGACGGGGCTGGGGGCCACACTCCCGCGATGGCCCCTCGCCGGCCCGGGGCTGGGTCCACACTTGGGCCCTCCAGGGCGGGCGGGCGCGGGGAGCGTGCTGGCTCCTCGTCCCACTCTCCCTGCGACCCGGGACCTTCCGGCGGCGTGAGCCCAGCCTGAATTTCAGCCCCCCTGTGGGCAGCGTGAGGGCGGGTTGCCAACCGACTGAGTGCCGCGTGGCTCACCTGTGCGCACCTGATGGGCTGTGTGCCCGCCGCTCGCCAGCGGGCTGGCTGGGTAGGCCGTGGGCACCGCGCTGGCCGCGCCCACCTTGCCTGCCGGGTGGTTCTGAGTTTGCCTCCGCATCAGGCTGTGGGGTCGCCAGGCTTTGGGGTCGGGGTCGGGAGACCTGGGTTCCGGGTCTGATCCCCGCTGCTTACTTGCTGGTGCCCCTGAGCAAGACTTTGCGTCTTGGCTTCCTCTCTGGCGGAAGAAGGATGCGCATGCCTTCAGGGCGGAGTGGAGTCCAGTAGCCACGTCTCTGGGCGTCCCAGGTGCTTGGTTGCTGTTTCCGATGCCACTACGCTTGTCCTCTTCCTCTGCCTTGATGCGGAGCAGGGTGGTAGTGGCTGGACATGAACTAGGTTTTGGATCCTGTCGCCTTCACGCTCTAGCTGAGTGATCTTGGGAAAGTTACTTCAGCCCTCTGGGCCGTAGTTTCCTTATCTGCAAAGGAAGACTAATTATTTTCAACTTTTAGGATGCTCCTGGAGAGTAAACAGAATAGGCCGAGTACAGTGCCCAGGGAAGAACGCAAGAAGCTGTTGGTGGGGTGTCTGAACACCTGTGGTGTAGGCTGTCCCAAGAGGCGGTTTTGAGAAAGGCATGTCAGACTAGGCAGGTGCTAGTCTAGAAATGAGGATATCTTTCCACAGGCCAGCTGCACCCTGACACTTTAGACTAGCACCAAGATGACACAGAGCAGGTTTGCCCAGAGACCCCCATATCCCCTAAACACACACACAATTCCTTGGGGTGTCCTCCTCAGCCTCTCGCTGGGTCTGTACTGCTGTTTCTGGACTTGCCATCAGACTGGCTTTCCCTGGGACCCCTTGGTGGGTGTGGCCTTGCCTGGTAGTCAGGAGATCCTGATTTTAGACCTGCTCAAGTAACCTGGTCTCAGAACTATTCACTGACTTTTCCATCTAGACAACCCAGGCCAGCTTCCAGCCAGATTCTCTGACTCTACGTCATGTGGAAGAGAGACGAGCAGTATGTTTGGGGGCTGGAGAATGGAGCAAGGACCTGTTGGTGGAAGCTCCAGGGAGGCAGAAGGTTTTGTGTGGGATTGGGGTGGGGTAGCTTGAGCATGGTTCTCATGCAAAGCCGCCTCAGAATCAACTGGAGAGTTTCAAAAACACTATAGATTACTGTGCCCTGGCATAGGTGTTTATTTAAACTTACTTAATCTAGGTAATTGTAGTGTGCAGTCAGGGTTGAAAATGTGCTCTAGATGGTCTCATGGGTCCCTTAAGTTCTTAGGATTCTCTGCCTGTCCTTGTCTGGCCTGGTGAGCTCTTCTCTCTGTGGGTGGGAGTTGAAGGAGGAGACCCTAAGGCTGATGGGTGGGGAGATAAGAAGGTGGGGATTACATTTCTGACTTCACCCCTCCCCTTGACCACTAGCCAGTCTCTTAACCTCACCGCACCTCCATTTTCTTATCTGTAAAATGGATCAGGGAGTCCTTGCCCTGTACCTCTTTAAATTGTTTTTGGATCAGTTATATGGGGAGAGAGTGACATGTGAGCAAAAAAGTGTTGTAAAAGGTAAATTAATCTGCGGTTAAATAAAACTGACCGCAGATTCTCAAGGCTTTGTTCTGTCTCTGTCCTCTGCAGCCCCCAGGGAAGCCAACCCTATATAGCCCTTACTTTGCTTCTCTTGGGCAGGGTGGGGCTCAGAACTTGGAATGGATTCCTCTGCTAAATGAGGTTGCCTTACCAAATCCTTGACTCCCATCCCTGGAAGAATTTCTGCTTAAAAATCTCCCCACCCATGCCAAGAACTCATCTACCTGCCAGTTCTGCCAGGGCAGCTCCAGGTGCCAGAGTTTGACTGCAGGGCAGAGGTGCAGTGTGAGTAAGTAATTTGTCCTAGGTGGGATTTGCTGTTAATTAGAAACTATTTTCAGGAAAGCCTGTTTTCTCTGGTGCCATCCCTCCAGAGGAGGAGGGGCAAGGGTTCCTTGCTTTATAAGCCTGGAGTGCTAACACTTGCATCTCAGTCTTTAGGTCTGGAGGCTGCCATGAGTTTTACCACAGCCATGCACCTTCTGTAAGACTTTTTTGCTTTGCAAATTATTGCTAGGAAATGAATGGGTATGGGGCAAAACTTAAAAGTAGGAAAGGGTAATGGCAAGTGACCAGCCTCCCTTTCCACTCCTTTCTCCTGGCCTGCCCTGTTCAGAGGGTACCTATGTTATCAGTTTCCTGTGATTCTTTTCTGGGATATCCTTGGCAGGATTATTTATATATTTTCACATAAGGTAGCACAGTATACACAGAATAGAATATATGGAATATGTGTAGTCCCTTTTTCATTTGGATTTAAATCCGTGCAAGTTATGGAGCTCTGCCAGGAACAGTCAGTCTCATTCTGTTTGATGACTGTGGAGACTTCACTTGAGGTGATGTCAAATTTATTTAAATTAGTCCCCAGCTGGGGAACCCTTAGGTTGTTTCCAGTCTTTTGTTACTGTGAACAGTAATACAGTGAGTATCCGAGCATGTCACTTTGTATATATCTGCATGCAGGGTAATTTCTTTTTTTTTTTTTTGAGTTGGAAACTCACTCTTGTCACCCAGGCTGGAGGGCAGTGACATGCTCACAGTCACCACAACCTTGACCTGCTGGGCTCAGGTGATCCTTCCACCTCAGCCTTCCAAGTAGCTGGAACTACAGACACGCACCACCATGTCCAGCTAATTTTTTTTTTTTTTAATTGTAGAGACGAGGTTGCCAAGTTGCCAAGTTGCCCAGGCTGATCTCGAACCCGCAGGCTTAGGCAATCCTCTCACCTCAGTCTCCCAAAATGCTGGGATTCTAGACATGATCCACCATGCCCGACTGGTAGTTTCTAGAAGTGGAATTGCTAGGTTAAAGTGTATGTGAATGTATGACGTACATGCAGAAATGTTCCTATTGTAGGTATGCACAGATTGATGAGTTTTCACAAAGAGAACACACCTGCATACTTGCCCCACCCCTACTCCCATACACTACTCTTTCCTTACAGGGGTAATCACCACTGGAACACCTAGCAGCACAGGGTAGCTTTGCCTGGTTTTGAATGTGCGTTTTAAATTTGGATGTTGTTAAATTGCCCTATATCAAGATGATACCAATTATGATATTGTTTTACTTAATATATTTCTTTAAGTGGACTTTTAAAACTTATTTTTAAAGGGGCACTTTATATCACAACTACCAATGGGAAACCAAGACCCCTCATCATAAATAGCAGGTAATGGTTAAGGTAAATATAGCACAGGACAAGGAAAACAACATTGTTAAATCCTAGCTAGATGTCACAGGTGCTGAAGGCCATGACTCTGACACCTGCCCTCTCTGTTCGAAAGGTATGTTGGGTCCAGGCATGGTTGCTCACATTTGTAATCCCAGTACTTTGGGAGGCCAAGATGGGAGGATTGCTTGAACCCAGGAGTTTGAGACCAGCCCAGACAACATAGTGAGATCTCATCACTACAAAAAAAAAAAAAAAATTAGCCAGGTGTGGTGGCATATACCTATAGTCTCAGTGACTTGCCTGAGGCCAAGAGATCAAGGCTGCAGTGAGCCATGATTGTGGCACTGTACTCCAGCCTGGGTGACACAGTGAGACCCTGACTCCAAAAAAAAAAAGGGGGGGGGGAGGGAGTTTGAAAGGGCATTGAACAAGGAAAACTCAGTCTGTGAGTCAGTATGGTATGACCCTACCCCATTCACAGTGATCTCCTGCTTCACATGCAGGGGCCCTTTTGTTTTCAGAGGGGCACACTGGGGCCACAAGAAGATGTGTTCCAAGATCACTCATCAGAGCTGGCATGTGCCCTCAGGTTTCCTCATCCTCGTTCTGCTGCTCCTTGCTCCTTCCAGTAAGTCACTGAGATGTCTCCATGAGAAGTGAGCTCACAGGAGGCATTTAGAGCCTCCTCTCCCACCACACAGTGTGAATCATCCTGACACATGCACCCTCAGCCCGTTGGGGACATGCCTCTAATTTTAGCACTGGCCAGAGCACAGGGTATCCTAGAGATCCATTTACATGACTGGTTTTCCTTGCTAGACTGCAGGTTCCTGGAGTTTAGGGGAGCAGTTCATCTCTGTCCTCTGGATGCTCGGTCTGGGGCCTGCACACACTGTGGGTGCTCAGGGGAGGCTGGCTGCATGAAGGTGATCCATCCTGCCTGCATCTACAAGCCTGGGGCAGAGGCCTAGCTAGGAGGATAGCCCTACTAGCCGTGGTCAGGTTTGATGAGATCTTGAATTTGCAAAGTGAGCAGGGCTGAACACACGGAGCCCCTGGCTCTCTACAAAGAACCAAGCCTGTTACCTTGACAATGGAGTAGGGTTTTCAGTTGGATAGGGGTCTCAGGGATGGGGAGTGTTGACTAATCAGGAAGAAAAGGACTTGGTTGGGGGGGAGACAGTGGGGAGGAAGTGGAGGCAGAGGTAATGAATGCCAGAGGCAGTGTGAACTCTTTGTTGCCTTCTCCAAGGATGGACCTGCTTTTCAGAGCTTGGCCTATGCTTACTTATATTTCTCTATAGTTTAATGTTAAGAGTGTGAACTCTCTGTCGGGCTCGGTGGCTCAGCCTGTAATCCCACGCCTTTGGGAGGCTGAGGTGAGTGGATTGCCTGAGCCTGAGGGTTTGAGACCCGCCTGGGCAACTTGGCGAGACCTCATCTCTACAATAAATCAAAAATTAGCTGGGCATGGTAGTGTGCGCCTGTAGTTCCAGCTACTTGGAAGGCTGAGGCGAAGGATCGCCGGTGCCCAGCAGGTCGAGGCTGCGGTGGCCAGGAGCGGCCACTGCACTCCAGTCTGGGCGTGAGACTCCAGTGAGACTCCAACCAAAAAAAAAAAAAAAAAAAAGGGTGTGAACTCTGCACCAGGCTGCCTGGATTCAAATCCCAACTTTGACACTGACAGGTTAAGTGATTTAGGCACTCTGTGTACCTCTAAATGGATGTTAGAACCTACCTGGGAGTTGCTAAGAAGGTGAAATAGATTAATATATCAGAAGAGCTTGGAGCAGTGTCTGGCATTTGATAAACACTCCATCAGTTACTTTTGAATAAGCCATTTTTTGCACTTCCTACTAGGTATCCAAGAGCCAGCGGTTGAGAATGAGCCAGGTACCTGGCCTCCCAGTTAAGCACTGGTGAAGCCAGACAGAAAAGAAAGTGGATTCTGTTTCTAGCAGGAGATTTTTACTTTTGAAAAGGACTTTATTGTTTTTGTGAAAATAATATGTGCACATAGTTTTAAAAATTCAAGCAATCCAGGAAAGCACAAGGAAGACCGTAAAAGCCACCTTTGATTTCACCACTAGGAGAGAATCATGTTGGTCAACACCCATCCAGACATCGCCTTGTGCATGTATGTAGATATTTTATTTTCTTAATTTTTTTTTCTTATTGTGCTGGTGGGCAGGTCCATTTTCTTGTATGAGGCAAGTATTTCAATGTGCAAATAGTGAATCTCCAGCCAGAAGTGGGGCAGCCTTCATGTTGGGGCTGTGTGTTCAGCCGTGCCTAATGGGCTGCCAGAGATGATCTCACAGCATCGCACTGGGCTCAGGCCTCGGGCACACAGAGGTCCTCCCCTCCTGCAGACTGGCCCCAGAGCCTTTAGAGTCAAGATAATCAGGACTACAGCCCTGCAAGGGGCTTGGGGAGCCTTCCAATGCCTTCATTTTACAGATGAGCAAACCGAAGGCCCGAGAAAATGCCTTCAATCTTTGTCTAGACTCTTGTGCATAACCTCTCCTTCATTTTAGGGAAGAATTGCTTTGCATTGTGGGACAGATCCTTGCCACTACCTTTCGATGTTTGATTTCTGGAGAAGCAGGAAATAACCACCTGTCCTCCTGCCTGCCCTCCCTGCCTAGAGCCTCAGCTACCTAGGTGACTCACAATGCCACCCTAGGGTGGGGCTTTGAGTAAACCTGATAAGAGACTGATAATGAAATTTCTTTACCAACTGGCTCCATACACACAGGGCAAAGATGTCTTCTGGAAAAGCCTGGACAGAGGGGGTTGGGAAAGAAAATAACAACCTTCCCCAGAGAAAACTTTTGGATGTGAATGGGTTTGAATCAGAATCTTGATGGAAGGCAGGAATGTTCAGTCTTAACCTGTCATTCTTTCTGGAATGAGAATGATTCCTTTGTTCAATCTGTAAACAAATAGTTGACACCTATTGTATACCTATTATGTACTGTGATAGGTATAGGAAACAGCTGTGAATGAGACAATGTTAGTCCAGGCCTTGGAAGACAGACAAACTAGTAAGTAAATATTGTGATAGGTGCTAAGGAGAAAATTAGGGAATAAGTGGGGAGGGATGGGAGTCCCCACTTTAGGTGGTATAGTTGAGGAAGACCCTCATGAGAAGCTGGCAGTTCAACTGAAGCTCAGTGAGAAGCAGCCAGCCATAGAAAGAGGTCTGTAGAGAACATTCTAGGCAGAGGGAGTGGCTTGTGCAAAGGCCCTGAGGCAGGTAGGCAAGCATGGCTGGAGCAGATGAGAAAGCCCAAGAAGGGCCAGTTTCTGGTGGCAAGGGTGGCAGGGGCCTGAATATATGAGGAATTTGGGGTCTGAGTGACTGAGGAGGGAGGTTTGAGTGTTGGGACCTTGTGGTAGTGCCATCTGAGTGGGGTCTGAGTGACTGAGGAGGGAGGTTTGAGTGTTGGGACCTGGTGGTAGAGACCTAGATCGAGTGCTAGCTCTTCTGTGTGTCTCTGGGTAAAGGATCAACACTCTGGGTCTCCTAGATGCCTCATCTATGGCTACCCCAGGGGACTGTGGTTAGGCTCCTGGAGGTAAGGGATGCAGAAACACAGGACATCCTCTAGGGCCTCCTGCCCACAGGAGGGTGGAGACTTAGCGGGGATAGAAGGTGTGATGAGAACCTCTGGATTTCACCTTGTCAGAGGAGGCTGCTGCTTCTCTGTGGGGGTGCTCAGCCTACCTAGAGCAGGCTGGGTCCTTGTGTCGACTGATCTGACCCCCTTGGGCATTCACATGGTCTTTTCCAGGGGTAGGGCCTTTCCCACTTCTTAGTTCCTAGACTACCGTGGCGCATCAGCAGAGGCATTGGGCCATGTAACCGGCACGCAGGCCATCTGAGTAGTGCTCAGCAAGCTCGTGAGAAGTCCAGCACCTGGTCAACATGGTGCATTTGTTCATCTCTAAGCTAGGCCCCTGGGCCAGGAGTAGGCGAGGCAGGAAGTCATCTTCCCCACCTAGAGGGTTAGCCCACAGGGGAGAGAGGGGTGCCGAAATCAGGCAGCAGTGCTTGACTGTGACCTGACCTCCATACTTTGCCTCATCTGTTTGGATTCTTAGAATGACCTGATGAGCTTGGCAGGACAGGGGCTCTTGTCCTCTTTCACAGAGGGGTCCTTGGGAGGACTTTGAGGGTTTCACTGGGCAGGAGGTCTGGCAGAGGAGTGGAGATGTGTCTTGGGAGAGGCAGGGTGGGTCCCAGAAGAGCAAGATGTTTCTTGGGTCTCAGTGTTAGTATGGAGGCCAAGTAGGACCCAGCTCTTTTGGGCCCAGGTTAGAAGGATGAGCACATCTTGGTCCCATTAGCTGCGTGACAAGTCATGGCCAACTATCTGTGTTCTGGTTTTCTTGTCTTTTGAAAGGGGATAACTGTTGTGCTTCTCACAGGGGTGAGGCTTGGATGGGGGTGATGCCTCTAGACCCCCTACCAGTCCTGTAGGGTCACCACGAATGCAGGTGCTGGGGTGCGGGGGAACACCAGCTACCTTTTGTCTTGCCACACTTTGCTTTACCTCTTTGGATTCTCAGAATTGCCCCATGAGCTGGGCAGGACAGGGGCTCTTGTCCCATTTTACAAACAAGGAGACTAAGGCCTTGAGTGCAGAAGTAATTTTTTGAGATTTACCGTTTGAATCTGTCCCTGAGACAATTTCACTATGGAAAAATTGCCTATTGGGTTTCAGGTTTTTCCAAAAGGGACTTTCTGGCCAAGGAAGACATTTGCATCTTGGCCTGCAGGGAAGCAAATATTTTCCTGGAGGGTAGAAGGAAAACAACCTTGGCCCAATCTCACTTGTTTTTCCCTGTTCAGAGCCCTCCTGTTTCCTGCCTGAGACAGCCAGATTCCCCCACTCCCAGGGCCACTGGAAGTCCCTCCCAGGATGTTGCCTGTGACCTTGCACACAGCCTCCCCAGGCCATTTCCCATCCCCTGCCTGCCTCTCTAGCTGTGCTGGGTGTAATGTGTGGATACAGCAGGGGGGCCTGGGTCCAGGGTGGTCACCTCTGTGCCCTCCACTGTGTGCCAGGTGCTGTGCCATGTGCTGGGCGCAGGGATGGGTACAATGCAGTTGGTGCTGGACTGAGGCCAGCCCCTGGCCCACCCTTTGGCAGACTGGGATAGTCCCCTGAGTACAGTAGGGTGGGCTGCCAGCTGCTGAGTCTGGTGCAGAATTATTCTTGAGATAGTTGCTTCTTAAGTTCAAAAGACAGGCCCTTCTAGGCCAGTGGGCCTGGCCTCCACGGCTCGAGGCTGCCAACCCTGGGAGGGTTTCACCAGGACACACATCCACAGCCCATCCCCAGAGCTTCTGATTCAGAGGGTCTTGGGCAAGGCCCAGGCATCTGTAATCTTAAAAGTTCCCCAGGTGATTTTATTGTTCAGTAGCATGGAAACCATAGCTCATGGAGGTACTGTGAAGGAATTCTGAGGGACTGGTGGTTTCCAGGCTGACCTTCTCAGTGGCTGAGCCCTGAGTGATATGTGGAACTTTCTCCTGACATGCTTGACAATCTGATCTGGACAGGTTTTCTGAGCCCAGGAAAGTTAGCAAACGTGCTCGGGAGAGACCCAGAAAGGGAGAGAATGCCCTAGCTGGGAGTAGAGGGAGGGGGTGCAGGGAGAGTCAGTGGTGCTCCATCTGGGCAAGGAAGGGCTGGTGGAGGTGTGTGGAGACCACTGACTTGGGGATGTGGGAGACTATGGGAGACTCCTATAGGGGACCTGGATATGTCTCAGGGGAGGGTAGGGGAGCTCCTGAATTCTAGAATTTTGCGTTTCGTTTGGTGATCTTTAAAATATTCTTTCATCTGGTTGGGCATGGTGGCTTAACACTTTGGGAGGCTGAGGCGGGAGAATTGCTTGAGCCCAGGAGTTTGAGACCAACCTAGGCAACATGGTGAGACCACGTCTCTGCAAAAAACAAAAACAAAAAAGTTAGCTGGGCATGGTGGTGTACATGCCTGTCGTCCCAGCTATTTGGGAGGCTTAGGCTGAAGGATTGCCTGTGCCTAGGAGGTCAAGGCTGCAGTGAGCTGTGGTCACACCACTGCACTCCAGCTTGGGCAGCAGAGTGAGAGCCTGACTCAAAAAAAGAAAGAAAGAAGGGAAGGGAAGGGAAGGCAGGGGAGGGGAGGGGAGAGAACAAATTATTTTATCTGCCCTAAAGGTAAGTTTTCTCTGTAGTTAACTTTGTAACTAGAAGTTTCTATAGAGCTAGATCTAAGTTTCTGAGTTTCTTTTTTCTTTTTTTTTTTTTGGATTGGAGTCTCACTCTGTCGCCCAGACAGGAGTGCATTGGCATGCTCCCGGCCACCGCAGCCTCGACCGCTGGGCTCTGGCGATCCTTCCGCCTCAGCCTTCCAAGTAGCTGGAACTACAGGCGTGCACTACCACGCCTGGATAATTTTTGATTTATTGTAGAGATGAGGTTTCACCAAGTGGCCCGGGCGGGTCTCCAACCCGCAGACTCAGGCAATCCACTCACCTTGGCCTCCCAAAGCACTGGGATTACAGGCTGAGTCACCGAGCCTGGCTAAGTTTCTTGAGGCAGGGATTCACAAACTTGTGGGATGGTCTATGATAATTTCCACTCTCCCTTATATTGTATCTCAAGTTTGAGAACTACCGATGAGCTGGCATTGTGTTGGAAAGCTAGTTGTGATCTTGACCTGCATCAATGACTGCAATTCTGACCCCCGTCAGAAACATGCAGCAGGTGGTGGTCTATCCCTATTTCACAGATGGACATAGAATGCCAGGCAGGTGACAGGAACTTGCTTGGGCTCATAATAATGAATTGGGTGCCAGTTAGTGGAAGGATGAGAACTTGACTTCTGACTGACCAGTGGGCTGCGTCGTGATTTAAATGGTGGCCCCATCAAAAAGGTATATCCATGTCCTAGAACATGTGAATGTAACCTTATTTGGAAAAGGGGTCTTTGCAGATGTAATTCAGCTCAGGATCTTGAAATGAAGTCATCCTTTTTTAATACCTGGGCATGCCCTACATCCAGTGACAAGTGTCTTTATAAGAGATGGGTGTGTTAGCTCATGCGTGTAATCCCAGCACTTTGGGAAGCTGAGGTGGGAGGATTGCTTGAGTCTAGGAGTTTGAGTTTGGGCAACACAGCAAGACCTCATCTCTACAACAAATTTAAAAATTGGCCAAGTGTGGTGACATGCGCCTGTAGTCCCAGCTACTTAGGAGGCTGAGGTGAAAGGATCGCCTGAACCCAGGAGGTAGAGGCATGATCATGCCACTATACTCCAGTCTGGGTGACAGAGCAAGACCCTGTCTGAAAAAGAGAGAAAAGAGAGACAGAGTGAGAGCACAAGAGAGGCAGGGGGAGATTTGAGATGGACAGTGAGGAGGACACCCAGACACACAGGGAAGGCCATATGGAGAGGGAGACAGGCAAGCTGATGAGCCGAGGAGTTCCGGGAGCCTCCAGAGGCAGAAGGAGGCAGTAAGGCAGAATCCTCCCAGGGCCTCTGGAGGGAGTGTGGCTCAGCTGACACCTTGGTTTCTGACTTTTGGCTTCCAGGACAGGAAAAGAATACATTTCTGCTTTAAGCAGTTTGTGGTGACTTGGTAGGGGAGCCCTAGGAACCTACACGAGCCCTTCTGTGTTACCAGGTTGCCTCACCGGGGAAGGACCCAACTGAGCAGGCCCTAAAAATCCCTCTTTCCCTTCTGTGGGCTGTGTGGAAGGCTGAGGGGAAGGGAGGGCTGGGAGCGAAGGGAGGGCTGGGAGCGGAGGGCTGGGCTAGGGTGCGGCTGGCAGGGAATAATGCCTGTAGTCCTTTCCCCCTGAGACTGTGCCTGTGCTACCCCTGTCCACCCCAGGCCAGGGGTCACTTCCTACAGCTGATTTCTTAGGCGCTTCACATCTGCAAGGGAAGGCAATACAAGCTAGCTCTCAGGAAGAACTCCTGGTTATGAAACAGTTGGCTGGGCACGGTGGCTCACTCCTTTGATCCCAGCATGTTGGGAGGCCAAGGTGAGAGGATTGCCTGAGCCCAGGGGTTCGAGACCAGCCTGGGCAACTTGACAAGATCTCATCTCTACAATAAATCAAAAACTTAGGTGGGTGTGGTGGCACGTGACTGTAGTTCCAGCTACTTGGAAAGGTGAGGTGGAAAGATTGCCGGACCCCAGTGGGTAGAGGCTGCGGTGGCTGTGAGCATGCCACTGCACTTCAGCCTGGGCGACAGAGTGAGACTCCAACTCAAAAAAAAAAAGAAAAAAGAAAGTAGTTAAACCAAAACTGCTTGCCAAGCTGGGCTATAAGATATCTGGATTCTCTCACAACCTTCAGAGCAGCAATGTCACATTGTCATGTGGGACAGTTAGGGTATGGCCTGAGTTTCCAATCTGGCTGAACTTTGAGGGGATGTGGTGGGCATCTGGTGCTACCCCTTCCTCTTAGAGAGAGGGAACCAAGCCCCAGGTTATCCATCCAGTGTCCCTGGTTCTAATACTCTGATGAATGGGACAACCGTTATTCAGAGGGGACAGTGGTTTCATCCCAGTAGTGTCTTCTACAGCCAGGGTGTGGGTGCCCATACTTTAAAGGAGACTGGGAAGAGGCCAACATGTGACTTCTCATAGAGCGAGTGAGACTGTTCCCTTCAGGGCCAGAACCCAGGCAGCGGGAGTTCAGTTCATGCCTCTCTGTCCTCATTCCAGCTCAGCCTTTGACTTGGGAGAGACTGCCCTTTGCCTGGGCCCCAGGGACAATGAGCCAGCCCTGTCCATGTCTCTTGAGAATCTGACCTTCACAGAGTCCTAGCAGCATGCTCAGGTTGCTGCAGACATTCTGTGATCTGGGCGAGGTGGGCCAGCCTGGCCAATGGCTCCCAGGAGCCTCTGGCAGGGACACATAGCCACAGAGAGCTGGCTCTGGGCTTCTATAGGGGTGGCAGCAGCCACTTGACTTTCCAACCAGAAGGCGGGTGGACTCAGGTTCAGAGCAGAAACAGGATGAGGGTAGGAGTCGTCCAGGGACCCATAGGCACCGAGATGGGGTGGGTCTGCTTCTGGTCTTTTGGTTTCTACTGTATCTTCCTTCTCCACTCTGGTCCACTCTGGTGCTGGCCTCACGTGGAATTAGACTTTGTCCTTGTCAGCCAGGAAACCTCTCCCCCACCCTCTGTCTAGCCTGGTTATGCCTGCTGCATCCTCCTACATTGTCTTTTTAAAGCCAACAATTAACGAGCCCTTCCTATATGCTGGGCTTGGGGCTGAGTTATTTTCTCATGTAATTCTCCAGTAGCCTGAGAGGCAGTACTGCTATCGTCTGTTTGCCCTGGGAAGCAGAGACTCAGAGAGGTTAGGTGACTGGCTGGTAAGTGCTGGAGGTGCTGTAGGGAACCTCACTCTTTTGTGGACTAGCTCACTTCCTTCTTGGCCCAGATGTTGGTCCTTGGGAGAACTTTTCTCTCTTAGAAAGATAACATTTTGGGGATGGGTTGTTTGTTCATTGGTTCAGTTGTTTAGTTACTCATCAGACTAAACATCTGAGGGCCTCAGATTCTCCCCCAGGCTCTGCTAGCAGAGCACCAGCTCCCTGGGGCAGAGGCCACGGCCCTTCCAGGGAGGTGGGCTGACTGCCACCCACGTGGGGAACAAGGGAGCAAGCGGGCCTGAAGTGATACAAGGAGCCCGAGTCCAGGTCTCGTTGGAGCAGGAAGGCAGAAATGAACTCAGCATTGCTGTCCTTAAGAAACAGGTTTGTACATTTTTCTTTTTTGGAGAGGGCATGAGAAGTCTTGTTCATGATGACAGAGGGCAGCTTGTGGTGGGCAGAGCACTGGTCCAGGCGTCGGACGACCCAGGTCACAGCTGCTGAATGAGGGCTAATTTGCTGTGTGACCCTGTGGGAGCGACAGCCTTCTCATCTGTAAAATAAAGGGGTTGGGCCAGATTAGCATTCATCTGCTTACTCCTGAGGGTGTACAAGGTGATTTCAGGTGGTCCATGGGGGAACACTTTGAAAATTTTATTATGTATTCAGTTTAATGTATGTTAAAGAGAATAATTAGTATCTCAAACCCGTGGTTTTGTAGATGTTGACTAGTTTGGATCAGAACCATAATTATTTGAGTAAGAGAGTATAAAGAAATATGTCAAGTTGATATTAGTGCAAGCAGTTAGCCAACCTAGCCCGTGTCAGATGAACTAAGACTTGGAGACGCTAGAAGTCCTCAGTGGTTCCTTGTATTCTCTTCTGGGACTTGGGCAGTGTGGCACCTCCTGGTTGGGTGTAGACACCTAACACAGTCTATGCACTGCTGACTGTTGAAGAAAGAAGGGGGCTTCTCATTGTGTGTTAACAGCATCTTAGTTTACAAAGGAGTTTCACCATCTGCTTCTCTGAGTGCCAATGATAATCCCCTCACAGCAGAGAGATGCTCAGAGAAGGAAGTGGTCTGTCCAGTGGCTAGCAGCTTCTAAGTAGCTTAGTGCCTCCAGCCTGTGTGGGCTCTTTGCTAGGTCACACCAGTCCTGCTCTCTGGAGTTCTCCTTTCCCTGACCTGTTGTTACTCGTGGCCACCACTTCTGCACAGGGTTTCAGTCATGTTGATTTGTGGCTTGTTGTGTGGTCTTCTCTTGACCTAATTTTCTTAAAGCAGAGGAGAGGGGGTTTAGAGTTACAGTGACCTTCTCTCTTTCTTCCCCCAGATTTCTTCTCATGTGCAGTGAGGAGCATGTACTAAAGCTTTCAGCATCCTGTTTTGGGTGTGTAATGGGTTCCTGTCACAGCCCGTGTTTAGCTCCAGTTAGCAGTTAGTAAAACATCTGGTTTGGGCATTCATTTCGGGGTAGAGGACGCCACCCGCCCTGGGCCTCTGGTGAGCTGGCCCTTGGCGGTGGCCACTGAGACTTTCCTGCTGGTGTTGAATCTGGTATGAATCTTCAGGCCAAAGGAAGACCTCCTTTTGGAAAACATGGAACTTGAATCTTGCTTGCTTTCCTAACTTCTTCTTATAACAAATCCAAAGATATAGAAAAGGTGAAGGAATGATACAATGAACACCCATATGTCCACCACCTAGAGAATCAAAAAGTTTAACATTTGGCCGTGTTAGAGTACATAAGAGACATCATGGCAATTCACCTCAAATATCACAAGATACACCTCCAAAAAAAGAGAGCGTTCTTGGATGTAACCACAACAACATTATTGAAAATACTAAGTCCATATTAAGATTTCTCTAGACCAGGCATGGTGGCTCATGCCTGTAATTGAGAGCACTTTGGGAGGCTGAGGCAGGAGGATCACTTGAGGACCAGAGTTTAAGACCAGTCTGGGAAATATAGTAAGACTCTGTCTCTATTGAGAGAGAGAGAAAGAGACCTATAATTGTCTGTAAAATGTTAAAATGTCTCTCATAGTATATTAAAAAGATCAGGATCCAGCATCACAGTTCATGCATTGCATTGGGTTTTTTCCCTAACAAAAATGATCCAGTGCATCTGAAACTTGAGGGTGACCTCCGAGGACCTGGACATCACAGGTTCTGGAGTCCTAGGGAGGACTGCGGTATGTTACTGGCCTGATCTGTGCCTGACCCAAGACCTCCTGGGGTCTACTATGTCCTCCTGTTGCTTGGAGGAAATTCAGAAAGCTGATAGGGAAAGGCTTGCTGGATTTGGAAAGCCATCTCCCCTACCCTGCTCCAGAACTCCTCCCTGCCTCATCCCATTAGGAGAGGCGATCAGTATCTAGAAGCCAGACCCAAGACTCCCTGAGTGCCCACCCTACATCACCAGGAGCACGTGCTGGGCCCTGTGCCAGGCTTTGGGAGAAGATGCTCTTAGAAACTATAAGATCCAGGGCTGGCTGCCCAAAGTCTGCCTGTGAGACCCAACATGACCTGTGTGGCCAGACCATGACTTTTGGGAAGTCAGCGTGCCCATTGATGTGTGGGGCAGTAGCTCTTTGTTCCTTGGTTCTGATGCCTGGGGTAGGTTGTGATGGGGCTGAGAGAGCTCCCTTCTCTCATGCCAGATGGAGAGTACTAAGCTGCTGGAGCAGCTGCCCATCAGGAGTTCCTATATCCAGCCATGATGGAGGAGATGGACTTTGGTGTTTTTTTTCTTTGAAAATTTTAAACCCACAGAAAAAAGGAAAGAATTCAAAGAACATCTTGTCTTAACAACTCTCTAAATATACCATTTCTTTTTTGCCAACCCATCTACAGGGAAGCAGTAGTCATTGTAACACCTCCCTCTAAATACCCCAGCGTGTAGCTTTCCCAAAAGGTCATTCTTTTGCGCCATTGCCCATCTGAGAAAAAAAAAAAAATCCCCATTAAATGAAACATCATTGATCTACAGTCCACCTTCAAATTTCCCCAGTTGTTCCTTGTGTTATGAGAATTATGTTTGGTCTTTGTCCCCAGTTCCTGGCATAGTACTCCTAAAACCCTTGGAATTTCCTGATAGGAATGACTTTTGTTATTTATAATGAGCCTGTTTCATCACTTCTGAGTTTATACTGATGAGGTGACTTAGGGTAGGGCTCTAGATAGCTCTGGAGGGGGTGATCACCAGAAAGACCCAGTGATTGGATGGTTGGAATTTATAGTCCCACAGAAGAGAGGGGGCGGTGCTGGAGATTGAGCTCTATGAAAAACTTGAACTTGAGATTTCGTGTGCTTCTGGGTTTGGGAACACACAGAAGTGCTGGGAGGGTGTGGGTCCAGGGAGGGCATGGAAGCTCCACCTTCCCTCTTTCCCTCTCCCATCTCCTCCATCTGGCAGTTCCTGAGTTGTGTATCCTTTCATAAACTAGTTAATATAAGTAACCCTGAGCTGTTCTCACAGAGTATCAAACTCAAGGAAGGGGTTGTGGCAACCCTCAAGTTATAGCTGGACTTTGAGACCTGGACTTGTGATTAGCATCTGAAGTTGAGGCAATCTGGTGGGCCTGAGCCCTTTAAATTGCGGGACCTGATGTTAACTTCAGGTAGGTAGATGGTATCAGAATTGAACTAAATTGTAGGACACCCAGGTAGTGTCCAAGAGAATCAGGGAATTGGTTGTTGACCTTGGAAAGCATCTCATTCCTCAGATGTCCTTTGTGGCTGATGTTTTATCCTCCTCCCGCCAGAATACATTCAAGGTTCATGGTTACTTTTGGCCCTCTCTTTAATCTTCCCTCATCTAGACTGCTCTCACTTCTTTTGAGTCCTTTGAAGCCTCCAGGCCAGTTATCTGCAGAACATCTGGACTTGCTGGTGGTTTTCTCATCATCAGGACATGCCACACATTTCCTGCAGGAGCATCTCACAGGGGGTGCAGCGGGAGGTGCAGGATCTCGCACTGGGGGCACGTGCTGTCTGGCCACACCCCCGCTGGCCATTCCGAACTTGACTGCCAGCCCTCTCCATTCTGAGGGCACCTTTTCCCAAGCTGATGACTACGTAGGCCGATGTGAATACTCTGGCGAAAGAACTTTTGAAAGCTAATCTGAGCGTGTGTTTAAATTACTTCAGTGGTTTCCTTAGCCCAGCCTCAAAATACATCGAGCCTGCCTGCTTCGGGCCACCTTGACATGTCCACCATGGTCCAGGCCATTGCACCTTGCATAGGTTACTGCAGTAGCTTTCTGACTGGTCCCTTTCCGCATCCATCCCCTAATCTCTTCTCAGCACAGCCGTCTGAGTGTCTCATTTAAAGATCACTGTTGAGAGCCATGCCTGGAGTCCCAGCTACTCAGGATGCTAAGGCAGGAGGATCACTTGAGCTCAGGAGTTTGAGACCAGCTTGGGCAACATAATGGACCCCCTTTCAATTAAAAAAAAAAAAAAAAAAAGACCATGGTCAGAACAGGTCACTTCTCTGCAAACTTCCAGGGCCCCCCACCCACTCAGAGCAAAAGCCAGAGTCCTCTCTGGCCTAAGAGTCCCTGCCTGACCTGCCCCACCTCATCTCCTACACTCTCCCTCTCCAGCAGTCCCCTCCCCCTTGCTGTTCCTTGGACACATGGGGACATCCCAAGGCCTTGGTGCCTGCTTGGATGCTCGTCCATATATCCATGGGGCTTGGTCTGCTCAAATGTCACCTTCCCTGGCCATATTGACAAACCCTTTCCCCAGTCTTCCTAGCATTCTTCCCTGTTTTATTTTTATTGGTAGCACTCATAACCATAACATATCATATATTTTTCTTATTTATTTGCCTCTCCCTGACTAGAACATGAGCTGTACCGAAGCTGGGATTTTTGTGTGTGGTTTGCTGCTATAGTTGCTTAATTTTTTTTGTAGAGATGAGGTCTCATTATGTCTCGCTGTGTCCCCAGTGCTTAAAACAGTGGCTCTCAAAGTAGCTCCAGGGACCTATGGGGTCCCCTTTCAGGGAGTCCTTGAGGTCAAAACCACTTTTACTTTTTTTTTTTGAATCAGGTTCTCACTCTGTTGCCCAGGCTGGAAGGCAGTGACAGGATCATAACTCACCACAGCTTCGACCTCCTGGGCTCAGGCGACCCTCCCGCCTCAGCCTCCCTAATAGCTGGGACTACAGGCAGCACACCTGGCTTAATTTTTTTTTTTTTTTTTGGTAGAGATGAGGTTTCACTCTGTTGCACAGGCTGGTCTTGAACTCCTGGGCTCAAACAGTCCTTCTGCTTCAGCTTTCCAAAGTGTTGGGGTTACATAGGCCACTGTGCCTGACCCAAAACTACTTTAATGGTGACACTAAGACTTTCTCATTCTCTTTCTCTCAGGAGCACATGATGAAGTATTTTGGAGGCACATGGACACTGTGACATAGCAGTGGGCTGAATAAGGAGCAGGTCTGAGAATCCAGATGGCTTCTCATCAGCCAGACATCCACATTTGCCAACGTGCAAAGCCTGTGCCACTCTGCTCATTCAGTTTTTTCCTTTGGAAACAAGTCTTTTAAATAAGAAATCTGGTATTTATGTAAACATGTAAGTCTATTGTTATTTCTAAATGAGTTTAATATATATTTAAAATATATCTCAGTTTTAATTTATGGTAAATATTTGGATGTCATCCATAAAAACAAGCTGCTTTACTCTTTTTTTTTTTTTTTTTGAGTTGGAGTCTCTTGTCACCCAGGCTGGAGTACAGTGGTGCGCTCATGGCTACCGCAACTTCGACCTGCTGGGCTCAGGCAGTCCTTCCTCCACAGCCTTCCAAGTAGCTGGAACTACAGATGCACGCCACCATGCCCGACTATGCTTTACTCTTTTTTTTTTTTTTGAGTTGGAGTCTCACTCTGTC
>NW_007259742.1:828559-836457 GCF_000164805.1 Carlito syrichta
TACCACGCCCGGCTGATTTTTTGATTTATTGTAGAGATGAGGTCTTGCTGCCCAGGTGGGTCTCGAACTCGTGGGCTCAGGCAATCCACTCACCTCAGCCTCCCAAAGGCGCGGGATTACAGGCTGAGCCACTGAGCCCGGCTTGCTTTACTCTTAAAAGCAAGATTTTTTGTTGGTGGGAGTATAAATTAGTATCACTCTATGAAAGATACCTGCACACCCATGTTTATTGCAGCATTATTCAAAATAGCAAAAACATGGAACAAACCATGCTGACCATCAAAGGAGGACTAGATTAAAAAAAAAGTGGTACACATACACGATAGAATATTACACAGTCAAAAAGAAGGACAAAATTATGAACTTCACAGCAACTTGGATAGACTCAGAGTCTATAATACTGAGTGATCTATCACAGAAAGAAAGAACTGAGTACCACATGTTCTCACTCATAAGTGGACCTTGAACAATTGTAATACTATAAGAAAGGGATTGGCAGTAGTGATAAACTGCCAGGGAAGGGGGCATGGGATTGGCAGTAGTGGGAAACTGCTGGAGGGAAGGGGGGACACACCACATCAACAAGGGTACCTGCACAATGAACATTTGTATACCTAACCCTGAATTGTACCCAACATCTTTAAAATAAAAAAACGTTAAAAAAAGAAAACAAAAAAACAAAAAAAACCCCCAAATTTTTGAGAATAGAAAGGAGCTCTGACCACAGACTTTGAAAACCACTAGCTTAAAACAATGCTGGGATGTCACAACAACTCAGTAAATACATGTCGAATTAATCAAAGAACTTGTTGGCTTAACTTTGTGGTCTGACTTCTGTGACCCTCCCTGGCCTCCTTCCCTTCCCTCATCCTCTGCCTGTCCTTGCTGACCCGCTGCCCCTGTGGAATCCTTATCCTTTCATGGGCATCTGGAAATCTTTACCCCTCTTTTCCACCTCTGGATTCTTGTTTGTCCATTAAATGAACTCAGTGCAAACATCATCTCCTAGAAGCCTTCCCGAATCTCACCCGTCTGATTTCATGTCTCCTTCTCTCCGGCCCGTCTGTACACTTGATTACTTCTACCCCATAGTTGGTTGGTGTGTCGGTGTGTGTCTCTTACCAGACTGAGCTTCTTGAGGGCAGGAACTAGTTCTTATTTGTTTATACCCAATGTTTGATACATAATAGGTGCTTAATGAATGTGTTGAACCAGGGAGTGCTGCCTTGGAATTCAGCAGAAGGGACTCTCCTGCTTCCTGGAATTAACTTTGAACCAAAGTGGCTCTAAAGGAGAAATGGTTCCTGGCATTCGATGCAGGTCTTGAAATATCAGCATTACGACAGTATTGCTTGATCACGGGGGAAGAAGTCGCATTTACCAAGCACCTGCCAGTGCCAGGGACTTTTGCATGGCATCTAGCTTCAGGGGCATTGCGGTTTGTTTGGCCATAGTGAACTGGCTTGGGCCCTAACCACATTCCATGTGGCTTCTGTGGAGAGACTGTGGTCTGGGATCTAGGCCACCACACTTCAGTGAACTTCTGGGACATCCTAACACATTTGCATTGTATGTGCAGACTGTGAATTTGTTGAGGTCAAAGTCGGTAAGTGTGTTGCTGAATCCTGCCACCACGCCCTGCATGCAGTCGGTAATAAATGTATGGCATTATCTGTTTAGCAGGCACAGTCACTACTCAGTACCAACTCAGTACCAGCAAGGGCTTCCTGTTGTTGATTTCATAGGTATTCAGAAGTGAAGAGAGATCCCTATAGCTGGGTGATCCACGAAGGCTTTCTAGGGAAGGAGGGCTCTGAGCTGCACTTTGGAGGATGTGTATTAGCCCATCTGGGCCTTATTATTTCTGAAAAACACGTGATCTCCTTTCTGAGGCCACTGTGGGGCCGGTGCTGGAGGTGTGTGCCTTGATTGAGGCTGGAGAGGAGGGCATTGCTCTCACCTTTAGGGTTTCACCCTTGCTTTCCCTGGGTCAGGTGGGAAAGCAGGGGTAGACTCTGTCTAGGGAGGAGTTTCCATGCACACCTGGAGCAGTGACAAAACCCTGGGAGTTGTGGGGTCAACAGGGAAGCTGAGGCCCAGAGAAGGGCAAGGACTTTCCCAAGATCACAGAGGAACTGATGGCAGAGCTGCAACTGGAGTCTAGGGCTCCCACATTCTAGCTCAGCATTCCTTCCAACTAAGTGATGCTGCTGCTTTCTCCCCTCTGACCTCTTTGGAGTCATGAGCCCTTGGCCTGGGCACTCAATCATCTTTAAGGCCCTACACATGCTTGACACTTTAGAGCTGACTGCCTCCTCCCCTTCCCAACCCTAGTTCAGGGGCAAAGGGCTCAGTTCAGATGTGGGATTCCATCCAAAAGGGGAAACGATGAACCAAAGGCCATAGCTAGATATCTATATAGCTGTTTCTCTCTTGTATATAAAGTTATATGTAATCTTAAATATTTCAAGAAATATGAAATACTTAATTAACCTTATCATTGTCCAGATCGTGTTGAGATAGTTTATGTGTGCCTGACTCAGCCGAGTGTCTCCCGGGAGGGCAGTCCTGGCCGTGAGCCTCACTTTGCTCCTGTTGTTGGAGCTTTCTTCCTCTCTTCCCTCCTGTCTCTCCCTGCCCACTCTTCGGATGTCTCCCTCCTTTATGGTGGCTTCTCCTCAGCAGCCCAGAGAGGTCAGGGAGAGGTGAGACCACAGGGTCCCCACAGTCCTGCTCCCTGAAACTCCTTTTGCCCTAACTTTGGGCCCCATGAGGATCACTCCTAGGCAGTCTCTAGTAAAGACCCCAGGCCAGTGGAAGAATAGGGACCTGTTCCCGGACAGTGTGGGCTCTGAAAGGACCTGGACTATTGTATAGGGCAAAGACCGCCTGTTACCGCTATGAAACTGTGTCTCCTTTTATTTTTATTTTTATTTTTGAGTTGGAGTCTCACTCTATCGCCCAGACTGAAGTGCAGTGGCCGCTCCCGGTCACCGCAGCCTCGACCTGCCGGGCTCCGGCGATCCTTCCACCTCAGCCTGAACTACAGGCGCGCGCTACCACACCCAGCTGATTTTTTTTGATTTATTGTAGAGATGAGGTCTCGCTAAGTTGCCCAGGTGGGTCTCGAATCCGCGGGCTCAGGCAATCCACTCACCTCAGCCTCCCAAAGTGCTGGGATTACGGGCTGAGCCACGGAGCCCGGCTCTGCGTCTCCTTTTAAAGGGTCTGAGACTCACTTCTGCCAGCAACCTGCAACTAAGAGCGGTGGAGGCTCAGCCGAGCAGGTGCTGCAGAGGAGTGCAGTCCTGGCCAGAGGGGAGTGACCAGAAGTGACTGGACACAGGGCGTATCACTGAGCAGTTACCTCTGCAGGTGCATCCCCCCACCCCACCCCACATAGCTCATCATCTCTAGGCTCCCAAGCCCATGTCCCAGAGACTCAGTTTCCTCTGCCCTCTCAGTTTGAGTTCCAACCCAAGGCCTAGGACGCTACCTACAGTAGCTGAACTGGGAGACTTCCTGTCCCCACTGTCAGGGCCAGACATCCAAGATGCATCTGCAGAGCCCTGTCTTCTGCTCTGATTGACCTCTGGCTAATGAATCAGTCAGGCCTGGGGATCTCCCTCCAACCCCCACCCAGGGCTGAGATCTGGGAAGATAATCATCAGACTCCATTACCCATGTAGTCTGGGGATGTAGCCCTGGGAGGCAGGCTCTGACTGTCTTGGTTCAGAGACATGGAAGGTGGGGTGACAGAAAAGGGAGGCCTGGAGAGGGAGGGGAAGAACACCAGGTGTCGGGTGGTGGTAGGGTTGATCTTCTCACTCCTTCCCATGGTGGTTTCCATGGTTTTCCAATTAACCATGAGTCACTCTCATCCTTATCCTGGAAGTCTCTGTGCCAGAATGGCATCACCACAGAGTTCCTTCCTTGGGTTTGTAGCCACCTGAGGCTGGATCGTCTCTCAGATAAATCCTCCAATGGATAGATTGGACCAGTTCCTGTGCCCAAGGAGGGTCCAGTTGCCTGAAGTCTAACTCCATGCATCCTTCAAGGCTCAGCTCACATGGCCCTTCTCTGGTTTCTCCAGGAGCAAGTAACTGCTCTGCATCTTGTCTCAGGATGTCCTGATCATTATTTGTTCTACCATGTTCCACCTGCCTGCCCCAAGCTCTTTCCAAGAAGGGTTCTGGGCTCGGGTAGCGCTCACTACGGTGCTTCATTCTTTTGTGGTTGTTCTTGATTAGAAATTCCACTCTGTCCTGCCTGGGTTGAATAGCTGGGACTTGGGAACCTCCCAGCTTTGCTCTGTCATAGCCTGGAATGTGCTGTGCGCAAGTGGGAGTCTTCTAAATCAATTTTCTGCAACCATTGCCAACAGGAGGGATAGCAATGCCCACTTGGCTTCCTAGAGAGGTTTGTTTTCCAAAGGCCATGTTTGCCATCCTTGGGCTAGTGGGAAGGCCTTCCCAGGCAGGCGAGGGAAAGACTTCTGGAAGTCTTTCCACAGCTCTACTCAAACAGCTGTGGGAGAGCTTGAGGGAGGTGGTGAGAATAGTTATTAAAGAAGTCATAATTCTTTGAAGAAGACATAAAGAAGGGATAAACCATGCCCAGGGGTAGGAAGACCTGATGGACTAGGAATGTCAATTCTCCCCATTCTATAGATTCAAGCAAATTCATGGAACTTGAGAAGATTATTCTGTGTGTGTGTTTTGTTTTTTGGTTTTTTGTGTGTGTGTATGTCAGGGTCTCTGTAACTCAGGCTGGAATGCAGTGATGTGATCATAGCTCACTGCAGCCTCAACCTCCTGGGCTCAGGTGATCCTTCTGTCTTGGCCTCCCAAGTAACTGGGACTACAGGTATACACCACCATGTCTGGCTAATTTTTTGACTTTTTTGTGAAGATGAAGTCTTGCTGTGTCACATAATCTGGTCTCAAACTTTTGGGCTCAAGCAATCCTCCCACCTCAGCCTCCCAAAATGCTGGGATTACAGGCACGAGCCACTATGCCCAGCCAGTTATTCTAAAATGTATATGGAAGAATCAAGATCTAAGAATATCAGGACACTTTCAAAGAAGACAGAAGAGAGGGGCATGGCCCACTAGATGCCAACATGGTTATAAAGCTATAGTCATCACAATAGGGAGGTTTATTTTGGGGACAGACAGAATGACCAGTGGAAGACATAGCCAGAAACAGACCCAGGCATGTGTGGAACCTCAGGTCATGACATTGGGGTCATAGCAGAACAGTGGGGACAGGAGGACTGGTTAATCAATGGTTCTCTGACATTACTAAAAGTAACAAGCAAAAGTAGACTATGCCAGAGAATGTGTCAGAGACCCGGGGTTACGATTAACCAAGTTCTCTAGGCTTGATGTCCCATTTTTAAAAAGAAAAAGGCAGGCTGGGCTCGGTGGCTCAGCCTGTAATCCCACACTTTGGGAGGCCGAGGTGAGTGGATTGCCTGAGCCTGCAGGTTCAAGACCCGCCTGGGCAACTTGGCGAGGCCTCATCTCTACAATAAATCAAAAAATTAGCTGAGCGTGGTAGCGTGCACCTGTAGTTCCAGCTACTTGGAAGGCTGAGGCGGAAGGATTGCCGGAGCGCAGCAGGTGGAGGCTGCGGTGACCGGGAGCGTGCCACTGCACTCCAGTCTGGGCAACAGAGTGAGACTCCAACTCAGAAAAAAAAAAAGAAAAAAAGAAAGAAAAATAAATAAAAAGAAAAAGGCAGAGTTGACAACAAAGTAACTAGTGATGAAGCCCAGGACTTGGCTCCTTTGTTGATGTGGGAGACAGCCTCTGCTGCTTTCTTAAGAACTGGCTTTGATTTGGGGTTGGGGGGAACCCCATTCCTGGAGCACAAGTAGGGCCTGGGTCAGGTTGGTGAGACTGAGATCCAGGGCCCCCAGAGTTTAGAGGTCTGCCTGGTGGTCCTGGAGGTGGGTTGGCGCTCCCAGGGGAGACAGAATGGGTCTTATAGCTTGAATTGGAGGCACTGCCAGGACCTTCTATCCCTGGTCCATCCTGCTTTCCTTAGGGCAGGGGGAGTGGGATAGCAGGAGCCGAGCTGCCCTGGGATCATGGGAAAGACTGTTGTCTCCTGAATGTAGTTGGTGCATACTTACCGAGTCTTCTCTAGCTAGTGGCAGGAGGATTGGCGCATATGAATTTTTAGGAAGAGTGGGCTTGACCTTTAGAAAGGAACCCTGTGGGAGTGATAGGGGACAGCGTCCAGTGACAGACATGCTGGATAGTTCTCTGTTCAATATGGTGGCCACTGGCTGCATGTGGTGAAACTTCCCTTAATTAAAATGGAATACAATGAAGATGTAACTCCTCAGCCATCTGAGCCACGTCTCAAGAGCTTGCTAGCCACACCTGGCTAGTGGCTGCTACACTAGGCATTGGCAGCCTCGTAGAAAGTTCTCTTGGTGGTGCTGCTCGGCTATGGACGCCTTTGCATCTTGCAAAGGTGTTTCACATCAGTTCTCCTCCAAGTGTTCACAAAGGGCCTGTTTGGTGGCCTTTGTGGCTGGCCAGACAGATAGGTTTTGGTCGTGCACCCTGACCATCTCTCATATGTTTTGTGCTTAGCCTCTTTGAGCCTGGTCTGTGAAACAAGATTCTTGGGCATCTGAGGGGGTGTGAAGACTCAGGAAGATGATGGACATATAGTGTCTGGCAGGATAACAGCATGGCATAATCGCTCAATAAGGGGCGGCAGGCTTTACTATTTTATAGGTAAAAAATATGAGGCACACATTAGGAAGTGACATAGCCCTGGGTACACAGCTAATACACGGAGGCTCAGAATGCCTCTCATTTCACTCTCCTGCTCCTGCCAGCACAGGAGGGAAGCTGGACAGCAGTGTGCTGAGCAGGTGGCTATCTGCAGGTGGGCTTGGCCTTGGACCAGACTTGGCCTCGGGGCAGAGGGTTGAGGGACAGGGCATCCAGGGTTTCTCTGGGCAGAAGGCATTTAATTAAACCTCTCTCAGGCTTTGGAGTTCAGCTATCCCCACCTTCTTTTGAGCTAGAACCTCTGAAAAAGTACTTTGCTTTGGCCCAATACAGAGCCCTGGTGCCTCGAGTGCCCCATGAGATAGTTGAGACAGATCTTAGGACCTTCCAGGAACCACTGGCCACCCCCAGGGGACCCATCCTGATGTTCTGACATCTCCCTCCTTCTTGTCATGTTTGTTTGAATTCCTAGAACCCTCATTACCTCTCCATGGCAGGAATTACTTCTTGATTTTTTTTTTTTTTTAAGAGATGAGGTCTCACTCTGTTGCCCAGGATGGGGTGCAGTGGTATATTCATAGTTCACTGCAACCTCGAACTCCTGGGCTCAAGTATATAGTGTACAGTAGCATGATCATAGATCACCACAGCCTCAACCTCCTGGGCTGAGGTGATCCTTCTACCTTAGCCTCCCAAGTAGCTGGGATTACAGACAGGTACCACCCCACCCTGGCTAATTTAAAAAAAAAAATTGTAGGCCGGGCTCGGTGGCTCAGCCTGTAATCCCAGCACTCTGGGAGGCAGAGGCAAGTGGATAGCCTGAGCTCTCAGGTTCGAGACCAACCTGGGCAACTTGGTGAGACCTCGTTTCTCCAATAAATCAAAAATTAGCCAGGCTAATAGTGTGTGCCTATAGTTCCAGCTACTTGGAAGGCTGAGGTGGAAGGATCGCTGGAGCCCAGCAATTTGAAGCTGCAGTGGCCAGGAACGTACCACTACACTCCAGTCTGGGCAACAGAGTGATTCCAACTTAAACAAACAAAAAAATTGTTTGGGGCAGCCCCCTCAGGTCCCCTCCCACTGTGGGAGCTTTTCTGTCCTCTCAATAAATCCTGCTTTCTCTCTCTCTCTTTTTTTTTTTTT
>NW_007259742.1:836477-874034 GCF_000164805.1 Carlito syrichta
AGTGGCTGCTCCCGGCCACCGCAGCCTCGACTTGCTGGGCTCCGGCGATCCTTCCGCCTCAGCCTTCCAAGTAGCTGGAACTATAGGCATGTGTTATCACACCTGGCCAATTTTTTTGATTTACTGTAGAGATGAGGTCTTGCCAAGTTGCCCAGGCGGGTCTCAAACCCGCGGGCTCAGGCAGTCCATGCACTTCAGCCTCCCAAAGTGCTGGGATTACAGGCTGAGCCACCGAGCCCGGCTATCCTGCTTTCTCAAAAAAAATTTTTTTTTATTTGTAGAGACAAGGTCTTGCTATGCTGCCCAGGCCGGTCTCGAACTCCTGGATTCAAGTGATTCTCCCATCTTGTTCTCTCAAAGTGTTGGATTATAAGCATGAGCACCACACCCGGCCTTATTTTATTTTTTATGAGATGGGGTCTTGCTATGTTGCCCCCCTCAAACTCCTGGCTTTAAGAAATCCTCCCACTTCAACCTCTAAGTGTTGGGATTACACGCGTGAGCCATTGTACCCAGCCGTGATACAATTGTTGAAGTTTTATAAAACCAAATTGGTGATGTCATAATAATGCCCTTCCTTATCAATGCATTATATCACAAGATCTAGCAGTGAGTCAAATACTACCATAATTTTGAAGTAATGAGGAATATAAGTGATATTTTAAGGTGTATAGGTCGGGCTCGGTGACTCAGCCTGTAATCCCAGCACTTTAGGAGGCGAAGGCAAGAGGATTGCCTGAGCCCATGGGTTCAAGACCCACCTGGCAACTTAGTGAAACCTTGTCTCTACAATAAATAAAAAATTAGCCGGGTGTGGTAGTGCGCACCTGTAGTTCCAGCTATTTGGAAGGCTGAGGCGGAAGGATCGCGGAGCCCAGCAGGTTGAGACTGCGGTGGCCGTGAGCATGCCACTGCCTTCCAGCCTAGGTGACAGAGTGAAACTCCAACTCAAAAAAGAAGACGTCTAAAATAACTGTAAAGTGATTTGTATTGGTGACAAAGTCACAGGTGCTGTTAGCCCTACTGCAATTTGTTGTCCGTATTCAAAAATGGGAGGAACATTTCAGTTAGAGGTTAACAAAAGTGAAGATGTGATTTTTCTCAATCTCCAGTTTGAAGACTTCCCATGCATGGGGCCGTCATTTCCAGCCTTTCTTACACTGCCTTCTCAGTCTTGCCCATATCTAGTCTTCTGACCCCTTGTGGCCCTATGGAGCCTAATACAGGGCCTGGAACACAGGAGAAACCTGGTGTTTGCCATTTGGGGTGAAAACGAGCCTTGCAGTTTCTCTTTAAGCACAGACTTGCCCCAGCTGGAGGTGAGCCAGCTGGAATGGGTGACCAGATGCTTCCTGAAAAAAAGATGCAGGTGCTGGAATGTCTTACAGGGCCTCCTGCTTCCCAGCAGCTGCCTGGCGTTGGCTTCTCCCCTGTGTAGGAGGCAGGACTCAGAGGGGACCTTCAGGCCTGATTCATGCTGGGTGACAGGGCTTCTGTGCAGCCTGTTGAAGATGCCACATGGTTCACAAAGCCTGGGCTTTTGGGCCCAGGCCTGTGGCTGCCAGCAGCATGCTCTTTCCCTCTTTGGCCCTAAATGGGTATGGCCGTGTGTGTCCCCACCCCCAGTCCTGTTTAACTGAAGCTGTCTTGCTTGACAGATGGTCCATTTGCTTCCTGTGCTAGCTGAGTGGCCGGCTGCTTGGCGAAGGGCTATAATTAGCAGAGAGGAGCGGATGGGATTGCATGCTGGCATTGACAGATAATTTTATACTCAGATGGATGAACTGATGTCATCAGAGATGTAAATATCATTTGGAAATTTTGAAGTTCCTGAGAAGGCTTATGCCGGCCTCTCCCCATGCCCACTGCCCCTCGGGACACTTGAATGGGGAGCCCAGATGGGCCTGTGCTATGTGGGGAACTGGCTGGAGATTGTCTGCCAGTCTGCAGGGAGGGTTGAGATGGCAGCTCCTTTGCTGCACCAGGAAGAACATGGCCTGGGTGGTTTGGTGCACAGTGGTGGGAGAGTGGGGAGGCTGGATTTGCATTTACCCTGGGAGTTTTTCCCATGGCTTTTGTGGTCTGGATATGTCTTGAAGCTAACTAGCAAGGAAATGACAGTGCTTTATAACAGGAGAGAGTGAGATCAGACTGAGGAGAGTTTTGTTTTCTGGTGCAAGGCTGTTCTGGAGCGGATCCTGGGGCTCTGGGGAGCTTATAAAAACAGGAGAAGCCACTGACTGCCTTTATAGAGAGGGCTGGGATCAGTTCTGCTCAGAATTGGGGTCAATGACAGCTCTGGTGTTTGGGGGATGGTTTCCAGAGCAGAGTATCTTAACACAGGAGCACAACCTCAGGCAGGAAGGAGGGATGGGAGCAGGCTGGGGGTGGGACTATGGAGGACCGATCTGTGTCAGTCAGTGCTGGTGTCCCCATACTGCCAGAGAAGATCTTTCTTTTTCTCTCTTTCTTTCTTTCTTTCTTTCTTTCTTTCTTTCTTTCTTTCTTTCTTTCTTTCCTTCCTTCCTTCCTTTTTTCTTTCTTTCTTTCTTTCCTTTCTTCCTTCTTTCTTTCCTTTTTCCCCTCCTGTCTGCTTTCTTTCTTTTCTTTCTCCCTCCCTTCCTTCCTTCCTTCTTTCCTTCCTTCCTTCCTTCCTTCCTTCCTTCCTTCCTTCCTTCCTTCCTTCCTTCCTTTCTCAGGAAGCATAGAGCATAGGACTCTCAAGCATCTGGGGCCAATTCTGAAAATATGCAGATGTAATAGTTGTGTTGGTTCAGTGACAGGGTGAGAATTACACTGTTCATTAAGATAGAAGATAAAGATCCACTTCTGCCACCCTCAAGTGAGCTGAGTCCTTTAACATTTTATTCACTCTCTGTCTGGGCTCTGAACTCACAGTGCTCTGTGCGGTTCTTATTTAACCATGATTCTCAGCTTTGAGGTGGATGAGTCTGGGGCTCTTTACCTCCATCAGGGCTAGGCTTCAGTGAGCAAATCCGTGTGGATGGAGTGAGGCGGAAGATGAATTTGGTTTTTTAAAGGCTGCTCATCATTTACTCAGAGGTCCCAAGTTCTCAGAGGTCCCATGGGGCTTAGGTTGGCCTTGGACCAGATAGCCCTGGTCAATATTTCTCTATCAAAGGTAGATTTTATTTTCTGTAGTCACTGTTTTCCTGTAGAGGGGGTGTGTGTGTGTGTGTGTGTGTGTGTGTGTGTGTGTGTGTGTCCGTGTCCTGCCTTGTATGGCCAACTTGTTAATAAGCGACTGATGGCCGAGTTAGTCAATGTCCTGAGGCTCTCCTGGCCTGCGTATGTTGGAAAGGCCTTCCTTCTAGACTGAGAGAAATGGGTCTCAGTGGTTCCAGATTATCTTTTCAAACTGAGGGGAATGGCACCTAGCCCTGAAATATAGTAGAGTGTTCAAGTGAGATGGTTTCCTGGTCATCTGTTATCCGGCATTTCTGTGTAAGCATGGTCTGCTTGTTTGGCTTTTGGCATCCCTGTCCCTTGTCAAAGCTTAGGAGGAAGCAGGCACTTCCCTTTACTCAGGAGTTAGGACTCAGTCTTACTGTTTAGAAGAAGGCCCAGGGGGATATACCATAAGAACGTGATGATAAAAAGGAGCCTCCTTAAGTCATTTGGAGGCTCTAGTAGGCCAGTGAGTAGCTGGCCTCCTCCGTGTTTGGGACAGTGACACTGGGGTAGTTATGCTCACATCACCTCCTGCCACATCTTGTCTGTATTATCCCTTACTTCTTTTTCTAGGCCTTTAACTGACAGGACCACAGCTCCCATCACTCTCTCAGGCTGCCTTCGGCTCAGTAGAGAAGTCTGGTTACCTGATGACTTGTCCCTACCCTCTGGAATGTGTGGCCCAGAAAGTCGGGATCCTTGTACTGGCAGGAGATGAAGTAGACAGAGTCTGACTCAAACCCAAAGGGCTTTCTTTGAAAGCCCAGTATTTGTTCACTCAACAGACTTCGATTGTTCTTCCTCAGTGTCAGGTCTGTTTGGGGGTGGGAATATCTGAAACAGTCAAAAAATCCCTCCTTGCGTGTAGCTTTTGACCTGGTGGGGAAGACAAGAAAGAAAGAAAGACATAATGTGGTATGTTAAATATTGGTAAGTGCAAAGGAGGGAAATAAAACAAGGAAAGGGACCAGGTATTTCAGGGAGAGGGCCTTTCTACTTGTTTGTTTGTTTTGTTTTTTTGAGTCAGAATCTCACTCTGTCACCCAGGTTAGAGTGCAGTGACACGCTCACGGCCACCGCAGCCTCAAACTGCTGGGCTCAGGCGATCCTTCTGCCACAGCCTTCCAAGTAGCTGGAACTACAGCGTGTGCCACAACGCCTGGCTAATTTTTCTTGATTTATTGTAGAGATGAGGTCTAGCCAAGTCACCCAGGCGGATCTCGAACCCTTGGACTCAGGCTATCCTCTCACCTCAGCCTCCCAAAGTGTGGAATTATAGGCGTGAGCCATCACGCCCAACCGGGCCTTTCTACTTGTAAACATGGTGGTCCTGGAAGGCCTCCCTGAGCTGGTGGAAAGAGTAGAGACAAGATAGGAAGGAGGTGGGGAAGTGAGCCATGTGGATGTCAGGAGGAAGACTATTCTAGGCAGTAGGAACCCCCTGTGCGAAGACCTGGGGCGAACACACGTTTGATGAGCAGTCAGTAGCCTGGGTTTTCCTGATGGGAAGTTTCGGGGTATTCTGCAACATAATGTCTACAGTGTTTCCACTGTTAGAACTAAGTTAATAATGGGGGAGTCTGCTTTAAAAAGTCCCCTCAAAATTCCCCTGCTTTAAACTTTGGCCTCCCCTGTGGTCATCCTGAAAGTAAATTTCTTTTTTTGTTTTTTTTGAGCTGGAGTCTCACTCTGTTGCCCAGACTGGAGTGCAGTGGCCGCTCTCGGCCACCGCAGCCTCGACCTGCTGGGCTCCAGCGATCCTTCCGCCTCAGCCTTCCAAGTAGCTGGAACTACAGGTGTGCGCTACCACACCCGGCTCATTTCTTTTTTAATTTATTGTAGAGATGAGGTCTCGCCAGGTTGCCTAGGCGGGTCTTGAACCCGCAGGCTCAGGCAATTCACTCACCTTGGCCTCCCAAAGCACAGAATTACAGGCTGAGCCACCGAACCCGGCCATAAATTTCTTGTTTAGGATACTGTGTGAAATGTCTGTGCCCCTGAGCTGCTCCAGAATGTCCTTAGGGTGACCTGCCTGGTTAACACACATCACAGCTGCTCTGTGCTTCCAGGTTTGCTGTGTTTCCACCTTCATTCTCTTGCTAAAGCCATGGTGTGAGCAGGGCAGATACATATATCTTCATACCCATTTTTCAGATGAGCACACAGACCCATTGTTGTCAAATGCCTGTCAAAAGCAAGTGGCAAAACTGAGACTTGAACCTATGATCTCTAATCTTCTAGCTAGTGAGGTTTCCCCTCACCCACCAGTACCTCCTCTAAAGCTGCATCTCCAAATGGGGCTTGTGTTGGTCTGTTCAGTCTGCCATAACATTAAGTGCCACAGACTGAGTGGCTTAAACAACAGTCATTTATCTTCTCACAGTCGGGGTGGGGGGGTGGAGTGGTGGTGGTGGTGGTGGTTTCTTCTGAGGCCTCCCTGGCTTGCAGATGACGCCTTCTCCCTGTGCTCACATAGACTTCTCTCTGTGTGTGTCTGTGTCATAATCTCTTCTTCTTAAAAGGACACCAGTCCTATTGGACTAGGGCCACCCTAAATGACTTCATTTTAACATTAATTACTTCTTTAAGGGCCCTGTCTCCAAATATAGTCACGTTCAGAGGCATTGGGGGTTAGGACTTGACCAGAGGAACTTTGGGGGAACACAGTTTAGCCCATAACAGAGTTCCTTGTGTGTGGTCACTTGGGACAAGTCCCTCAATGGCAGGTACCACAGCTCCCGGATGAACTCTTTGTAGGAAAACCAAGTGACCACAGTCCTTCTCTCTCCTGCTTTCTCCCTGCAGCTGATTGGGGGTCTGGTCCTGTCTGTGGGGATCTATGCAGAGGTCGAGCGGCAGAAATACAAAACACTCGAAAGTGCCTTCCTGGCCCCAGCCATCATCCTCATCCTCCTGGGGGTCGTCATGTTCATCGTCTCCTTCATTGGTGTGCTGGCGTCCCTTCGTGACAACCTGTGCCTTCTCCAGTCGGTGAGTGGGCCCCGCCCACCCCCCAGCCTGGAGGTGGGGGAAGCTCCCGGGAGTGGCCAGGAGAGCTGAGGAGACCACCCTGGGCCCTTGGGCAGCTCAGTTTCCTTAGTCCTTGCCTCTAACCAGCTCCTCCAGAGGGTTCCTTAGATCAGCCCATCTGACCACATTGGCCCAAGAGTGCTCGGGCCAACTCCTCTTCTGCGTATAAGAGCCGACTTGAATACTGTTCTTAATTAAACTCTGTGTTCATCTGGACCCTCCGTTGTGGGTAGGAGAAACCACACTCAAATGAGAGCAAGTAAAGACAGAAAAGGAGGAGGTGGTGAGTCATTGGCTCTTGTAACCAGCACACCCACACTGGGTCCAGGGGTTCAGACGGCGCCGCTGGGCAAGGCTGGGCAGTCTCTCACCACCTCCCAGCTGGGGCAGTTCCCTTTGCAGTGATTGCTGCCGGCCTCAGACCAGCAGAGTCCCCCCACCTTTTTTTTTTTTTAATTTGAGGCAGGATCTCCCTCTTTCACCCTAGCCAAAGTACAGTGGTGCATGATCACAGCTCACTGCAGCCTTAACCTCCTGGACTCAGGTGATCCATCCACCTCAGCCTCCCAAGTAGCTGGGGCTACAGGCATATGCCACCACGCCCAGCTAAGTTTTGGGTTTTTGTAGAGACAGGGTCTCACTATGCTGCATAGGCTGGTCTTGAAATCCCGAGTTCAAGCAATCCTCCTGACTCAGCCTCCCAAAGTGCTGGGATTACAGGCATGAGCCACTGTGCCTGGCCTCCAGCAGAGTCCTTATAGCTTTGGGTCCCTAGGAATCTTTCCTGCTAATTCGGGTTGAAGTCCCAGGACTGGCCATTCTGGGGCCAGGGGATGGTATCAGCCCTACCTGCATCCCCTCACTGTGGGGTGAGGGATGACTCCCCAAAGCTGGGGGTAGTGAGTAGGCAGATCCATTCACTCTGCATTCAAGTGTGTGTCCTGATCTCATTGTCTCCCTTCAAATGGGGAGGCCCCTGTGAGCCCCTGTGAACCGGGTCTTGGTGCTGCCTGAGGCTGGAAGTTGCTGGAATCAGTTTGGAGAATGCTCATTCTCCAATAAAGGGCAGGGGTGCAGTGCATATCTTATAAACTTCAGGCACCCTCCTCAACTACTCTGGGGGATCTGGGAAGCCATTTCTGAGGGGCTGCCTGGGGGGAGCTGGAAACACTGCCCCAGCCTGCCCATCAAGCTAGGCCTGTCCTCTCTGGCTCAGCTACAGTGACGCCCAGCTCTCCTCATGGTGGTGGTGGGGGAAGGGTGTGCTTTTCCATCCAGACCCTAATAAGGACCCTGGGACAAGCATCAGTAACAAACTGGCTGGAATGACTGCGTCACTCTTCCTGCCCTCTGGCTCCAGAGACGGGCTTTCCCGGGGCATGACTGTCCACGTCCTGTGTTCTCACAGAGGAAGGGGCCAGAAGGCCCAGGAGCCGCTATGTGCTCCCAAAGGGTGGCTCTCCTTTTTGTGCTGGTCTTGGAGCAGATGACGCTTCCCCTGCCCCCATACACATCCTCTGGCCACCTTCAAGTGAAACTCTGAATTTTGTTTTCCAGTTTATGTACATCCTTGGGATCTGCCTCATAATGGAGCTCATTGGTGGTGTGGTGGCCTTGACCTTCCGGAACCAGGTGGGCCTATGGATCTGTGTATCTGCCACATGTGTACTGAGTACCAACTGTGGGTATCCTGGGCTGTTAATTGAGGGTACAGCGGTGAGCATGACAGATGACCCCTGAAATGGGCATTGAACACATAAAGCAGCCAATAAGAAAACAAAACAGGTGACATGAGGTGCCTGGAGGGTGGTGAGAGGACAGTGCTGAAAGGGAGCCCCCAGGGAGGCCCAGGCAGGGGACAGGCCAGCAGAAATGAGCTCAGTGGATTTGCAGAGCAGTATGGGGGCTGTGTGGCTGAGGGGTGAGTGATGAGGAGAGGGAGGGAAGTGAAGTTGGAAGGGTTGGCTGGGCAGGCTACATAGGTCCTCGCAGGCCAGTTTATGAACTCAGAATTTTCTTAAGGCCGTAGGAACCTTTGTAGAGTTTTATGCAGGGAAGAGAACTGATCCAGTGTACATTTTACTATGACTGCTGAGTGGAGAACGGACAGTGAGGCGGTGAGGGCGGACACAGGGGGACCAGATGGGAGACTGTGGGGACTGTCCTGGGAAGAGGGAACCAAGTGAGGGCTGTGGGTCTGGGATTAATAGCAGGGTTTGGTGTATGCTTTGGAGGCAGTGCCTATAGGATGCTTTTATGCAGGTTACAGGAGTGAGGGAGAGATGGGTTGAGGGGGTGAGGCCTGGTATCTGGCCCTGGCAGGGTTTTCAGAATCAGGTCCCCTTAGAACTGGAAAGCTTCTCATGGCTTCTTGTCTCCAACTCCTTCATGGAAGACTTTGTGTGCCTCACGCAAGCTGTGTGCCTTAGGGCACTTGGTCTCTTGTGTCCTTAGGAGATCAGTTCCTAACTCCTGGAGATTGGGATGAGGATCTGATGATGGAATGTGTGAAGGACCTGGCATGGTTCTGGCACAGAGAGGACCCTCATTAGCTTCTCTTGCTTGAGGCCCAAGCAAGAAGCTAGGGAGGAGCGGGGCTGACTTCCGGCCCCCGGCTCCATCTTTCCTTTCGTGATCCTCCTTTGTCTTCCTCCTGCTTTGCTGTTGCAGGCAGGACTTGAGGAGCAGGGCATGTTTGCAGTAGCCCAGGTCTCTCTGCTCTTACTACTACCCACTCAGTTTGGTCCCGGTGCTCCTGGCCAGTGCATCAAGGTGGCAGCCAAATCATCTTCCTTGTCAGAAATTGAGGGCTTAGGCGGCCATTGCTGTCCCACGCTCTGGGTTGTGCAGAGCTGTCCGAAGGCCCAGAGTCCGACCCTGTGAGACTCTTCACAGTGTGCCTGGGTTCCTCAACTGTGTTGAGGTCCCACCATACCTGTTCTACCTGAGCCTCCTGTGGTGGGACCCTCAACACAGGAGAGACTATACCCCTGGAATCCAGGGGCTGTCTTCCCGTTTTATGAGCCCCGGCAGAGCCATGCAATCATAGCTTGTTATGGCCTCGACCTGCTGGGCTCAAGCGATCCTCTTGTCTCAGTCTCCTGAGTAGCTAGAACTACAGGCATGCCACCATCCCTGGCTAATATTTTTTATTTTTTGTAGAGATGGGATCTTGCTATGTTGCCCAGGCTGATCTTGAACCCCCGGCCTCAAGTAACCCTCCTGCTATGACCTGAGAAGAGCTGGGATTACAGGCATGAGTCGCTGCTCCCGCCTCCATCATATCAGTGGAGTCACTGAGGCACACAGAGGTTATGAAACTCTCCCAAGAACACACAGCAGGCAGGGACAGCTCAGGGGTCTTCCTAATCCAGTCTTGCTCCCTGCTCCTCCCTTCTCCCTCTTTCCACCTTGCCAGACTCTCTCCTCCGAACTGGCAGATCCAGAAGCCTGGTTTAGTTTCCAGCAGCCTTGAGGGGAGAGAGGGATGTTGAATCCACTCGCCCACCAGGAGGTTTTTCTGTGCAGCCAGCAGGGCTCCCGCCGGCCTGCAGCTTTCCAGGGGTCATGGGTTTGTGCTTTTTTGGCTGGAACCCAGGTCCATTTCACAGTTAGCAGCATCCACAGCCTTAATAAACAATCTCCCCTGAGTGGGCGACAGTTCTTGTTTCTCGCGCACTGCCACAAAGGCCATCTGGTTTGTCATTTTGCAGTGCCCTGGAGGTCAACCGGGCATCACCTCCTCCTTTCCAGTGAGGGAGCTAAGCTGAGATGAAGGCAGCTGGCTTCGAAACCTCCGGGGGCCCCACAGTGCTCACAGCTTGGGAAGCCCAGGGCCCGAGGTCAGGGGTGAGAGATTTCAGTCAAGCCTGCAGATGTCAAGCCTGTGAAGTGTGTTCCTTCCTTGGATGATGTCCCCTCAGGAAGAGGGTCATTATGTGCAGCCCGGGAAAGGTACCCCCTGGCAGGGGCTGTCGGGTGTTTGGAGGCTCAGTGCGGCCCATGATTCATTATCTTATCTTTAATTAATTAATTATTTATTTTGGAGACAAAGTCTCACTCTGTTGCCCAGGCTGAAGTGCAGTGGCACGATCCTGGCTTACCTGGTAGCCTTGACCTCCTGGGCTCAAGTGATTGGCTTGCCTCAGCCTTCTGAGTAGCTGGGACTATAGGTGTACGCCACCATGCCTGGCATTTTTTGAATTTTTTGTAGAGACAAAATCTCACTATGTTGCACAGGCTGGTCTTGAACTCCTAGGCTCAAGTGATCCTCCTGCCTGGGCCTCCCAAAGTGCTAGGATTATAGGTGTGAGCCACCACACCCAGCCTCCAGGATTTATAATTTTAAAAACTTTAAAAATGGGATACAAAATTGTAAATGCAGTATGATCTCCACAATGAAAAAAAAGGCCTAGAAAAAAATGGAAGGAAATAGATTGTTAATGGGTGAACTCTCTCTCCTTCCTTCCCTCTTTCTCTCTTTCTCACTCCTCTCTGTCTTCCCCTTGCCTGTGTTGCACAGCTGAAATGCAATGGTGTGATCATGGCTCATTGCAGCCTTGACCTTCTGGGTTCAGTGATCCTCCTGCCTCAAACTCCAGAGTAGCTGGGACTATAGCTGGTGTGCCACCACCCCTGGCTAATATTTTTATTTTTTGTGGAGGTGAGATCTTGCTATGTTGCCCAGGCTGGTCTTGAACTCCTGGTCTCAAGTGACTCTCCCGCCTCGGCCTCCCGATGTGCTGGGACTACAGGTATAAGCCACTGCCCCTGGCCTAACATATTAATGATTATCTCTAATAATTATTATTATTATTAAGGATAGGAATAGAGTGATATTTATTCTCTGCTTTATATTTCTTCTCTAGTTCTCAGAAATATATTTTTTGTTTTCTTATCATCAAGGGGAAATACCACATAAACAAAAAATCTTGTCCCTTCCAACTCTAATGCAGTATGATTTTTTTAAAAACAAGAGATGGGCCAATGGTGAGGCTAGGGAAGGGGCAGCCTGGCTGTTGATGGTGGGAGGAAGGAGCAGTGTAAGGTGGACAGAAGGATGAGGAGCAATCAAGGTCAGTTTCCAGGAGGAGGTGAGTTCCCAATTCTACTTTTCCTTCATGAAGAGGATTTCTCTGAGTCACAGTGTAACAAGTTCAGTCTCCAGTGCCACAGTCTCCCTGTTCACCCTGAAAATTCACTGTGACAAATGAAAACATATCATTAGGCTGATGCTTTCCTTCTGGGTTTCCAGGGAGGTATATGGACTATGGCCACAGCCAAGCAGTGAAAGGTAAACAGACTCCTGGATATAAGGAAGAAAACCCATTGGCCCCAACCCCAAACCCGGGCAAGCTGTCTCCACTCATACAGGGGCAAGTGGCCAAGCACTGGGGAGCCGGGCACAGAGCAGTTCTTAGAAGCAGGAGAAGCCAACCTGGGCAACATAGCGAGACTGCATCTCTCCCAAAAATAAAAATTATCTGGGCATGATGCCTGTAGACCCAGCTACTTGGGAGTCTGAGGAGGGAAGATCACCTGAGCCCAAGAGGTCGAGGCTGTTATTGTGCCACGGCACTCCAACCTGGGCAGCAGCGTGAGACCCAGACTCAAAAAACAAACAAAAAGCAGAAGTACAGCGCCTTGACCCCAGCCTGATGCTGGACGGGACCTGAGTGATTTCCCCAACTGTCTGGGTCTTGCCCCTCCTGACATCTGCTATTGTCCCAGCTTGTCCTGGGGCTTCTTGTGTCTCATGAGGGGTGTCAAGGAAGGTGACTCCTTCCACGTGTTCACAGCAGGCAGCACTGAGCAGGGACACCTGGAGGGTCCTGGGCTACAGTTAGCATGCCTGTTCATCCCAAGTACATCCCCCCTCTAGCACCAGGGAAGGGGAGGAGCAGCCTATTTCTTGGTCTTGATCAGTGGGTATCGTGGTCACAGCCGAGGCCAGGGAAGCACCTGCCCATTTATTTTGTCATGGCTCTGGCATTAGCTGGCCCTGGGCATGGCTTTGAAGTAATGGCAGGAGAAAGGAGGTAGGAGACACCATGGCCCTCTTGGCCGAGCACCTGAGCATATGCAGTCGCCCCTCAGTATCTATGAGCATTGGTTCCAGGAAGCCCCGTCCCTCACCTATGCCAAAATTCTTGGATGCTCAAACTCCTCATATAAAATGATGTGTTATTTGTACATCATTAGCCTATGTGCATCCTTCCATAAGTCACCTTCGGATTACTTACCATACAGAATACAATATAAATGCTGTGTCGTTGTTATACTGTATTATTCTTTAACTTGTATTATTTTTGTTGTATTTTTTTTTTATATATTTTTATTTTTTTCTGAATGCTGGTTGGATTGCAGAATGGATACAGAACCCTGTAGATGCAGAACCCCTCCAAGGGGTGGTTATATATTCTTCCCACCCAGAGCAAAGCTCCCAGGGTTCAGAAGTAGAGGACATTCTTCACTGGTCTGGCCAGCCCCCCACAACTGGTGTGACCTACTGTTGGGGAGTGAGACTGGAGTCCCAAATTTCCAGGACACTGAAGCATGACCCTTTCCCACCAGTGGGGATCAACCTGTGACCCTGGCCACACAGGATCAACCTGTGACACAGACCTTGGGGTAGGGTCTGGCAGATACTCCAAATACTCTTTTCAGCACTTTTTCTTCTGGCTCCCTGGGTTCTTATAGATTTTTGCTGTCAGATTGGGCTTGTGTCAGGGCTGAAGCAGAGGCTAGGGTCTGGGGGCAATGAGGATGAGTCCCTATCTTCTGGAGGGACTGGGGGAGCCCAGAGTTGAGGACTCAGGCCCAGGAACAAAGGAAGGAAGGAAGTCCTAGGCCAAGTATCCCTCCAAGTTATGGGAACTAGGCTGGCACTGGCCTCCTCGCTTTGGGTCTCAGAGGCTGCTGTGGAAGTGATAAAAGCCAGAGGCAGCCTGCAGGAGCCCAGGACGGCGCCATCCCCAGAGGGGGTCTTGGTCCTGTGCAGGCGCAGCTGGCCTGGTAGGAGGCTCTAGCTACTGCCCCTTCCACCCCTTTTCCCGCTCCCCTGGCTGCCCATGCTGGGGGAGCAGCCTCCACATGCCCGACCCCGTCAATTCCTCATTCACTTAAAAACATTCCAGGCACCGCTACAGAGGGAATGATCAGAGCTTCAGATATTTTGAAACTAGATTTAACAGAAAAAACCGGACAGAACAGTTCTTCATTGCTTTATCTGGTGCTTTAATCAACATGCTCTGAAAACCCTGTGACCTTTGATGTTTGCTTACTCTTTGCTTAATTTAGCCCGGGCCATGTGGCACTCCTGAGCTAGGCCAGTGCTTTGTGAAGGGAGGATTTCTAGTTCTGGCTGGTGCTGCCCCTGCTGGTGTGACCTGGTTTAGAGAGGAGTGGGTGGGCATTTGCACTGGGTGTGTTTGGCCTCTGGGAATGCAGAGGAAGCTAGAATTCTCTCCCCTTCGTCCTCTGAGTGGTCTCCCACAAGTCTCTCAGAACATTACTAGTGCTATCAACGTTAGCTTGATGTGTTCCAGTTAACAAACTGTGTGACCCACTTGCCTTACGAGAATTCTCACACTTCCCCACACCTCAGCCTCATCACAGCACAGGCACTACCTCAGTGTCCTTGTCTTTCTGTCACACACATACATGATGCTATGAGCAGCGCACACTTGCAAAAGCCAGCACGACCCAAAGAGCTCCCTGATGGGTGCTGGGTCAGCTGCTGTCCACGGAGCCCAGAACCATCTGTTGCTCCTGTCCATTCTGAGTGACCTCTAGCAGATAAAGCTATGAAGAACTGTTCTGGCCTCCCTTCCCGCTGGGGCCCAGTTCAGTTTACCAGATGGAAGGCCTGATTTTCACAAAGAGGCGTCTCTCAGAGTCCACGCCTTGGAAAGTGTGCAGGGACTGGGGTGGTTTGGGGAGGCAGCCAGAGCTGCTCATCAGAGAGGCAGAACCTTCCCCACCAGCCACCTGCTTCCCTTTGCTGCATCTTTTCCTTCCTGCCTAGGGCCTCCAGTCTTCATCCCACCCTGTTGCCAAGATCTAGGGGAGTCCCAACAGCAAAGTGACCATGGAGGGCTGGGGTTGGTGCAGAGGACATGTGGGCCAGGACTGCATCTGGGTGCCTCCAGAGTAGAAAGAAGCCTCTTGGCACAAACCTCCCCGTGTGTGGCCTTGGGCAAGTCCCTGACCCTGGTGGCACCCCACACCTACCTCAGCCAAGGGTGCTATTCAACACTGTGAGCTCATTCCTCTGCCCCGCCCTGGGTGGCAGACAGGCCCCACCCTGGTGTCATGTTTCTTAGGCACCCCCAACCACACCCCAGCCAGCCAGCCTGTTTCTTAGGCACCCAGAGGAGCAGGCACCCAAGGTTGGAAAGGCTCTGTGACCTGGGGCTTTCTGGGAAGGGTGGGCCTGGGCCAGGCAGGTCCCTGCTGTGCCCAGGCCCTGTGGTTGGAACATTTCCACCCAGCCCTGCCTGGGACCCCAGTGCCAGGCCAGTGAAAGGCTCTGGGTTGGTGAGTTAATTGCCACCCACCGAAGCCTGCCTCTCCTCTTCCCTCTTGGGGCTGGTTCTAGGCTTCTGCAGTCCCAGGTCCGCTTCAGAGCTTCTGTTTATTAGCAGCAGAAGGTTTTCCTTCTGGCTGTGGAGACCAGTGTCCCTGACCCAATGGCCTTTACCTTGGCTTGGAGCAAAGTAAGTCTCAGGGAGGAGGTGGCTGTTGCATTCTTTGTTCTTCTCTTCTTGATACAGGAGATGATGTGGGGAGATGACCCCAAAACTAGACTTTAGGTTCTTATCTTGGCACCCTAAAGCGTGCCAGTCTGGGAGTTGGGTACCATGGTCCTAGTATCTCTCTGCTAGTGGCCAACTGGGCGACCTTGGACAAGTCATGTCATTCTCTGGATTATAGGGGGTTTGTGAGGGATCCCAGGCCAGAGGCTGGTCTGCCCTGGCAACCTCAGGACTTTTGTTCAAAGGCTGCCTCCATTGCAGGTTTTTGGATAGGAGTTGGGGCCTTGGTGTCCCATGAGATTGCCATTTCCCACTGATGCAGGTATGAAGTAGTAACATAGGGTATTTGTTTTCTGGGAAAATAGAGACAGACCTATAGTAATAACACCAGGACCTAAACTATGTGCCTATCCTGCTAAATGCTTGCATAGCTTTAGTTTATTTAAAGCTTACAACATCCCTGTGAGGCAGAGAGTATATACCTTCTGATTTTGCAGGTGAGGACATGGAGGCTCAGAAGTTCAGGGAAGAACCTGGGGCTTGGGTGGCTGCCGGGACAGTGTCCTTGACTGTGAGACTGACAGCCCCTTGGTTTTTGATTCTCAGAGCTGGAAGTTACCTTAAAGATAGGCCTACAGAGTTGGTTTCCAGTGGGAAACTGAGGCCTAGAAAGGAGAAGTGAGCTGAGACGGGGCCTGGTTCTCGGGGCCCTCTTGTCCCAGTGTGCCCCTCGGCGCCTCCCCTGGGAATTGTCTAGCTCTTCTGTCCAGCACCAGGGCCAAGAATGCCCCCTTTGTCCCCAGTCTCTGCTGATACTCGACCTCTGTGCTCTGAAAGCTCCGATTGTCACAGTGAGCCGGGCTGCCCACACTCCCGCCCCTGCCCCTTCCCGCTGTGGGGCCTTTTGTGCTCCCGGATCTCAGCACAACAGCCGGGCTGTTGATCCAGAAAGCCCAGTGTGACTGGAAGTGGGCCGCCTGCCAGTGTTCTTCCCGGTGAGGATTGTTCCATCCCCGCTGGGAGGGGGACCGCGTTGTCCGTGGACCTCAGAGTACTGTGGTGATGAAGAGAGACCTGAATTCTGTCCTGGGAATCCCCTAGCCATCCTGCTCTGTGACCCAGGGAAAGTCACCTCATCTCAATTTTTTCTCATCTGTAAAACAAGAGGCTAGATGATGGAGGAGCGTGGAGAGGGGATCTGTCTGGTAAAGGGAAGATTCCAGCCTAGGCCTGTCACTTGGCAGTAAAAAGAGCACCAGGCCCAGAACTGGACTACTGAATTCCAGCTCGGGCATGGCTGCCTTGGAGCCCTGTGTCCCCAAGCATGGTCCCAATCTCTCAGGGCCTGGGCTGTCTGATCTGTAAGGAACTTAGGCATCAGACGGGCATTGGAGGCACGGGAGGATGTGTGGGCAGGGAGGCCTTGGGCGTTCAAGGTGGAGAGGGAGGGGGACATCCAGGAGGGTGGGGTGGGAGCTGCCCCCCCAGGGCACTCATCAATCCTGGCTTCCAGGAAATCTTGGGCTGGTCTTTGGGAGGGTGCGGTTTTCTCCTTTGAATTTTTTTTTGGTAAATTTCTCCTTCTAAATAGACCATTGACTTTCTGAATGACAACATTCGAAGAGGAATTGTGAACTACTATGATGATCTGGACTTCAAAAACATCATGGACTTTGTTCAGGAGAAGGTGAGCCAAGTGCTTGGGTTAGAGGACCTCCCATGCCGTTAGTCCCTCATTTGGTCAAGATGATGGAGTGAAAGTCGAGGGACTTATCTATTCCCAAAGCAGCTGGCTGGCACATTGAGGATGGGGAAGCCAGGGCCCAGCCTTCTCAGCCAGTACTCTGCCATGTGTCTGGCCCAGAACATCCTCAACCTACCTGCTACCTGTCCCTCTCCAGGCTCCCCCTGCCCCCAAAACACAACAACAAGGTCAGGTGCAGCTACAAGCTACAGGGTCCCAGGGAGCCCCCCTCCAATGGGCAAGAATCCTCCTTCCCTGAGGTGGGAGTGACCTCCCATAGTCCAAAGCCCCCTCTGCCATGTCCCTTCAGTGATGGAGAACTCACTCTCTGTCAAGACAAGGAAATCTCCAATGGGGAGAAAGCTTTTCACTGATTCCAGTTCCTCCCACATTGGAGGCACAGATCCTGTGACTTTTCCTTAGATGTGATGATGATCATGTGTCCTTTTGGGACCATCTCTCCCGCCCAGGTCCACCCAATCTGTCAGTGCGGTAATAATAATAGCAGTAGTAGGGTCAGCCACTGTCCTTGGTGGCCTTTATACATCAGTCTCGTTTAGCCCTGAGCCTTATGTTCCTCATCTGTAGGAGGGGCATAATAGTAGTCCCCTCTTAGTGTTATTTTGAGGATTATCTTGAGTTGATTCAGAAGAAGTGCTTAGACCAGTGCCTGGCACAGGAGAAGACTACAGTGTCAGCTGCGGGCATCATTGACCAGCAGTGTTTGAGGGCCACAGGCCCACTCATTCGGGGATAGCGCTTCCTAGGACCTGACCTGTGGGGCCACCTGCTGCGGCCACTCCCTTGACTCAGACCTTCTCTCCAGTCACAGCAGGTGCAGCCTCTGGAAGGCCTTTTTCTGCCAGGAATGTGCCTGCCAGCTCTGGTTGGGAGAGCTGACTCCCGCTCCGGGTGGAGTGAAATGTTTTTGTTGGAACCAGCCGTTAGCTGGCTTGGGGATTTCATTTCTCTGGGTGGGGATAGGGGGTGACGAATACTCATTGGGCACCTGCTTGGTGCCAGTCCCTGTGCTGAGTGCTCTGCTCATGGCCTCGGTATGCCATCACAGTTCAGCTGTGCAAAGCTGCCATTGCTCTTCTTGATTTACAGATAACACTCGGGCACAGAGTGGTCAACCAACTTGCCTGAGGTCAGACAGCTGGGAGTGGTGGTGTAAGGATTTGACCTTGGGTCTGGCTGGTTGCACAGCAAATGCCCTTTGAACTGCATCACAGAAAGGCACTTCCAGTTCCTAAAACCTGATGGCCAAAGGAGACCTTGGGAACTCCAGAAGGGTATCTGGCTTGGGTTTCTAGCTGTTCCCAAGTAGAGCCCTCCAGTGATTTCCCATCACTCCTTGAAAACAATCCCAGCTCCCTGCTTAATCTGGCTTCCAGGGCTTTGTGAGGCCCAGCCTGTGCCACCCTCTTGACATCATCCCTCCACTCTCGCTCATTCTGTTCCAAACACATTGACCCCTGTGCCCACTGCCGAGATACAGGCTTGCTTCTATATGGGGCCTTTGTGTGGGTCGACTGGCTATTCCCTGTCATTGATGTTTTAGGTGAAATGTCCTCTCCTCAGAGTACCCCTTCCTGACCTCCCAGCCTAGAGCCCACTCCCTTCCCCTATTTCTCCATATCCAGTGTACATAGACCTGCCCTCCGACCTTTTCATTCAGTGCTTCTGCTTGGTCTCCCTGCCCTGGGACATGATCCCCATGGGCAGAGGCCACATTGCTTTTGCCCACCTTGTCTCTGCCGCACACAGGATAATGCCTTGAAAGTAGGGTTGCCAGCTACTTCTCACAGGCCCGGCGCTGGTTCAGGTAGGAGCGGTGGGGGGCAGCTAAAAGGAGAGAGCCCCAGGCAGGATGTGAGGTATGTGTGCCCCCTTGCTAAGAGCAGGACCAGCTGAGCTGGATGGAGCAGCTTCTAGTCCGGGTGAGGAGGTCCCCTGTGGTATAGGGATTTTCATAGGGTCATGGTCTCTGGGATCTTACAAGCCATCTTCTCCAGCCCGGCACTTGCACTGGGGACACGAAGATGGAGAAGGTAAGTCCAGTTGTCTAGGAAGTCACCACCCTGATATCCCACCGAGAGACAGCCCAGCCTTGGCTTGCATGCCTCTCCAGTGACGGGGTGCTCACTACCTTCTAGGCAGCCATGACACTCTTCGATAGCCGTGACCTGACCATGTACAGCCTCTCCCCCACCTGGGTGACCCAGATAATAAATGGCATCCATCTCCTGGCAGGGCCCCTTCCTGCCACCTGACAGGACCCTGGCAATGACGGCAGCCCCTCTTCCCTGCCTGCTTCCTTCCTCAGTTCAAGTGCTGTGGTGGGGAGGACTACCGAGATTGGAGCAAAAACCTGTACCATGACTGCATGGCCCCAGGACCCCTGGCCTGCGGGGTGCCTTACACCTGCTGCATCAGAAACACGGTAGCTACTGCTCTGGGTGGGGATACTGGGGGCCACCCCAGCTGGTCAAAGTCATCTCTTTCTGCCCAAGTTCAAGATGGGTGATGGGGGTGGGGGTGGGGGTGGGCGGGGGGTAGACAGGAAGTGGTGATCAGGGCTCCTGAGAGTGGAGATTCTGTGGGTGCAAGAGTGAGGGGTATGGGGAAGCCTTGTCTTTATGAGTGGTGCTAGTTAACATCTGTTGAGTACTTACCATGTGGAAGCCTCTTCCAGGTTTCTGGTTGTATTCACTTATTGAATCCTTGCCACAACCTGTGAGGTAGGTACTGTTATTTTACCCACTTTACAGATGAGAGCCTTGAGGCACCCAGAGGACAGGTGTCTTGCCCAGGGCTGGCAGGACAGGGATGAAACGCAGGCAGCCGTTGCCTGAGCTGCACTTTGGAGCACTGTACAAGACAGGTGAGGGACAGGGGGAGAGACTTCCAGTTTGGGGGATGGTCAAGGGGAGGCGGCCAGCTCTGCAGCATTAATAGGAGGTAGAGCAGGGCCTGTCCCTTGGCACCGAGGACTTTGACCTTGAGGTCCTGGTGATCATCGCAACAGGGTGCTTGGAAGGGGGTCTGGAGACGTAAATGCCAGTCACCTCCTCTTCTCAGCGTGCTCCTCTGTCACTTCCTCAGTTGTTTAAGGTACTATGCTGTGCAGTCACTGCTTAAGTGTGAGACCTCGTCAATCTGTGTGTTTGACGAATGTGTCCAGAAGCTGTTTCTGGTTGGAGTGAGGTGGAGAGCTTCGCAATTACTCATTCCTCGAGTAGTCATGGAAAGTTTCTCTTTTGACATCTCTGTTCTGTGCCCACTGCCGGATTCTGTAATCCGAGCAGCTGCGGGTGGGGGCCTCACCCATGAGTTGGGAGCCAGCGCCAACTGCACTAGCCCTAAAAGGCCGAGCCAGCAGGAGAGTTTTGTTTGGAAGTTTCAGTTGCCATTTTAGGGTAGCTCTTTGGGCAGGGGGAGTGCTGGGGAGGAACTCAGGGTTTCCAAAGAGCCTGTGGGGGGCTCCTGGACTTCATCGCTCTTGGGAAGCAGCACCTGAATGTCCAAGCCAAGATGTGGAAGCCCAAGTTATATTCATTCATTCAGCAGATGTTGATTGAGGACGTACTATGTGCCAGACACGTTTCTAGGCTCTAGGGGTATAGCAGACATACAGAGAAGTCTCTACCTGCATGGAGGTGACATCCTAGTAGGGAAAACTAACAAAATAAGTAAAAGATAGTACATGAGAAGGGGATAAATGCTACAGATAAAAATAAAGCCGGGCATGGAGGATTGCAGTTTGGGGTGCCAAGCAGGTGGGTTCTGAGTGAAACCCTGAAGGAAGTGAGGGCGTGAGCCAGGCTGGTGTCTGGGAGAGGGAAGTCCTGGCAGAGAGAACAGCAAGTGCAAAGGTCCTGAGGGCATTGCCCAGGGGTGTTTAAGAAGCAGCACAGAGACCAGTGTGACTAGAGTGTGAGCACACAGAAGGATGGTAGGAGGTGGAGCCAGGGAGGTCCTGGGTGACCTGAAGCCCACGGGCAGGACTGTGGGGTGTTCTTAAGTGACAGGGCCATGCAGGGCTTCAGTGGTGGAGTAATGGGTCTGACTTGGGTTTTACCTGCATCACCCTGGCTACTGTGGAGGCCTGGGTGGATGCTGGGCATCCGGTTAGGGACTAGTGTGCAGCGATCCAGGGGTCACAGGTCAGCCTGCCCAGGGAAGCCGGCTATGAGGTATGGCAGGTGAGCAGGAGGCTTGCTAGGAGGTGCCCTCAGGTCAGCACCTGTGGAAGGGAGAAGCCAGAAGCATGGTTGGGCAGAAGAGAAGTTGGCAATGATGGAGTCTCAGTGCAGTTCTGCTGGGCCTCCGTCAGCTCTACAGGGAGAATCCTTCAGCGCTGTCCTGTATCGGAGTGTGGGGCTGGGCCTTTGTATTCCCACACTGACCAGGTATTGCATGAGTGATGAAGAAGATACTTGTTGGCTTTGTTCAGCCAAGATAGATAGATGATAGGTAGATAGATAATAGACTAATATAGATTGATAGATAGATGATAGACGGATAGATAGATAATAGATAGATAGACTAATTTGTTACGAGGAATTGGCTCACATGATTATGGAGGGCAGCTCGTCCTAAGATCTTCATGGGTCAGCAAGCTGGAGACCAAAGGAGTGATGTCCAAAGACCTGGGAACCAGCAGAGCTGACTATAGTTTCCAGCTGAAGGTTGGTCAGTCTCCAGACCCAGGAAGAGCCTGTGTTTCAGCTCAGTCCAAAAGCAGTCATTCAGGAAGAGTCTTATGTTTATTGGCGGGGTGGGGGTGGAGGAGGATGGCCTTTTGTTCTGTTGAGTCCTTTGCTGATTGGATGATGTCCACCTACATCAGAAAGTCTGCTTTATTCAGTCTACTGCTTTAAATGTTAATCTCACCCAAAAACACCCTCACAGAAACACCCGGAATGCTTGACCAGATATCTGGGCACTCCGTGGCCCAGTCAAGTTGACACATAAAATCAATGATCACGTGAGACTGTCACTGAAGGTGTCTGACAGCTAAGGGCTCCTGATGGGTCCACTGCTCCAGGCAGGAGAAGACAGAGGCTTAGAGCCCAAGGGGTGGTGCTGGAGGTGATGAGCCGTGATGACATTCTGACTGTGCTGTGCAAGTCAGCCTACAGGACGTGCCGACTGGTCAAGTGAGTGACAGAGAGGTCCAGGGGGATTCGTGGGTTTTGGCCTGAGCCACAGGAGAGATGGGGCTACTGTTGCCTGAGTGGGGAGGACTGTGGGGAGGCAGGTTGGGGGCACCAGGAGCTCAGTGTGAACATGTGGGATTGGAGAGCCTGCTCGAGGTTCCAGCAGGGACGTCAGAGATGCAGTTGATAGAGGAGTCTGGAGTTTGGAGGAGAGGGCCAGGCTGGGGGTATGAACGTGGGTGCTGTCTGCAGAGGGTGGGATCTGCAGCCAGTGTCTGATGAGAACACCAGGCAGGAGACAGCTTTCTCCAGAGGTTATCTCTGGCTCTGTATCACACAACCATCATTGGTTGTCCCTGTGCCACTATACCTGGGATGATTTTCTCTAAATGTGAAAGAAGGTGTTTCCTTCCTCAATACACTGGTTGATTTGTGTACAAATCTATTTATTTTATACTTTTCTATTCAACAAGGGATTTGAATGAGTATACTGGAAATATATAGAATAAAAAATTAAACAAAACTTAGTGCCATGGAAATTATATTCTAAAACTGGAGGCCCAGATAGTGGAGAAAATATAAAATGTTGATATGAGCCTAAGGACCTTATGGAACCACTGAAAATGAACCTTGTGTCCAGTGGCATAGAGCTTCCTGGCAGCCAAATTAAAAAGGAGACATGGCCTGTTACAGTGATACTATTCGATAAAAGAAAACATACCAGTTCTTCTGAGAAAGTAACTTTTTTTTTTCTAGCTCTCAGCTTTAAAATAATTTTTTTTTTTTGAGTTGGAGTCTCACTCTGTCACCCAGGCTGGAAAGCAGTGGCATGCTCACGGCCACCACAGCTTTGACCTGCTGGGCTCAGGTGATCCTTCTGCCTCAGCCTTCCAAGTAGCTGGAACTGCAGGTGTGTGCTACCACATCCAGCTTATTTTCTTGTTTATTGTAGAGATGAGGTCTCGCCAAGTTGCCCTGGCTGGTGTTGAACCTGTGGTCTCAGGCAGTCCTCTCACCTCAGTCTCCCAAAGTGCTGGGATTATAGGCATGAGCCACCGTGCCTGGCCTAAAATAGAGGATTTGGAGCAACAGAAGTTCACCTAGGCTTGTAAAATTTGGTTATGCTGAGATAGCCCTGGGAGCCGTAGAGGGCAGCTTATGTTAAATGACTCCAGACTGCTGTCCTGTTGAGCTCTTGTGTCCAGTATTCATCGACATCCCCTCCCTTGTCATTGGCCCACAGGGACCTGTCCTGAAGGCCTGTCTCCCTCTTCCCGTTAGCTGCTCAGACCCCAAACCACCAGCTCCTCGGTTCTGCATTAGAGCGAGAGGAAGCATACACAGGTCGCCCTTGAGGACTTGCTGGCTGGTCTCTTGACCGTGCAGGAGTCCCCTTTCTGACTCCTGTCTCGTGGTCCTGTGCTGGATGGGAGGGGCCCCTGGACAACTGGTCTTAGGGTCTGTGAGTTTCAGCAGATTCTCTTGCAGAATGCCGATTCTGTGGTCGAACCCAGGCAGGCTCTACCTTTTGAGAGACCATGGACGCATCCCACCCCTACCCCGTGGTAAGGGGTTCTCCTGGCAGGGGGAGGTGAGTCCCCTAGGGCCTGGAAAAGGGTTCCAGGCTCTAGTGTGAAAGATGCCTCTGCCAGTTGCCAGTCTGGCAGGAAACTTAGATCCCTGAGGCCTCCAGGGCTGGCACGGTGAAGTTATTCTTGTCACCTCCTTATATGCCATCTAGTTTACTTTTCTTCTGTTCATTGTCTTCCTTTCTACCACTAAAGTGCCATGAAGGTAGGGAATTTGTTTCTTTGTTCAGCATTCCAAGGGTAGTATTTGTTCAATGAATGAATCCATAAACAATTGAAATGAATGGCAGCCATTCCTGTCTTGTGCTCGTACACCTGCTCTCCAGGCCTCATGCTTTCCTGGGGGTCATGTTCATGGCCTAAAAGGACCACAAATGCTGACAGATAAATGCCAAGTGACCACTGGGTGTTGCTGGGTCTGAGGGCGCCCGGGCGCTGTGTAGACTGAGAGAGGCTGTTTTGCCCACACAGCAAGCCCTGGCTTTTAGAATGGTCTGGATGACATCTAAAGCCCAGCCCCTGTTCTTAGAGGGAGAGATGTCCTTCCTTGTCTTTCCAGGGCTGGAATTGCAAAGTTTCTCCAACTGGTGTTCCTGTGCTCTTGTGCCCAGCCCTGTGACAAGCACTTTATATATTATGTATGTCTCACTCATGACCAAAACAGCCCCAGAGGTGGGTTCATTGATCATCATGACCTAGTCATTCATTCATTCAACAAGTACTTATTGAGTGCCTTGTGCCAGTTCCACAGCAAGCTCACCTGTGGTTAATCATGGGGTTCTTAAGGGACAGAGGAGGTTCTGGACCCAGGAAGCCAGAGGCTAGGCTGGGCACTCTGTTCTTGGTCCCCTGTGTCATCACTAGCACCAGTGGTACCCAACCCCCAGTGGTGGGGGGGAAGGGGGTGGTTGGCAGGGGTCACAGGCTGGAGCAGGGGTCTTGTTCTCTCACCTAATAGATGGAGGAGACCCCACAGGGCACAGGCAGTGATGGGACATGCCCCTGCCAGTTTGTTATGTAGGTCCTGCCTGGGGAGGGTTCTGATAAGGTGGAGCCTGGCCACAGCTTGCCCTGCACCCGCATTAACCAGCAGCTGGTCATCCTGGAAAGCGACTCTCTTCCCAGCCAGGAAACTTGGTAGCACACTCCATTATGGGTCAGCAGTCTAGGGGCAGCCGTCTCCTGGGGCCCGGCCTTGCCCTCAGGTAAACCTCAGCTGACCAGGGTCCCAGCTGTGGTCTGAGGTTTTCCTCTCTAAAAACCAACAAAGCAGGAGCAGCCCAGTCCTACCTCTGAGATGGTGTCCTGAGGCGGCCCCAGCAGGGAAGCCCGGCAGGAAACGCTTCCCCAGGGTCCTGGTCTGCTGCTGGCGGAGGGGCGGCACTCCCACGCAAGAACCTTGGAACTAGCCCTCCCACATCTCCTCACTGGGCGTGTCTTTGGGGTGGGAATGGGGAGTTGGTTAAGGTGCAGACTCAAGCCAGACTGCCTGTGTTGGAATCTCAGCTCCACCCATGCCAGATGCCTCAGTTGTTTCATCTGTAAAATGGGTAGAATAACAGGTCTTTTAGAGTGAGTACCATCATTAAACGTCAGCTATTATACATTTCCATTTCAGACAGAAGTTGTCAATACCATGTGTGGCTACAAAACTATCGACAAGGAGGTAATGTTTGAAATGCCTTTCCCTGGAATGTTCTTCCCTTCCTATCCCCAGCTGGGGGTGGAGGGCAGGTTCTGGAGGTGGGGCTCCTGGCTACTGAGATTTCCCAGCTTTCCTGGCTGTGAATTGGAGCGGGAACTGCTGGGATTTTCCTGCCCCACACAGAAGAGCTCAGGGAATCAAGCATCCTCCAGCCTGGGAGATGACACCTGCCAGGGTTTGCCGAGCACCTATGGTGGGCTGGCCCACCGATGCCACGGCAGTCCTTGGAGGCACCCCTAGCATGCTGTGCGCCTGGCTGTGTCCTTCGGGTGCCAGCTCTCTCTGCCTGGGACTTAGGAGTCCCTAGAGGACAGCAAGACCTCTGAAGGTGTCCCCAGGTCTGCTTCCTAGGCAACTCCCCTGAACTAGGAGAAAAGAGGAGGTGGTGCTGGAAGGGAGCTAAAAATAATGGTGACCTGAGATGCCTCAGAGCAGTGGTTTTCAAAGTGTGGTCCCAGACAGCAACCCCTGGGAACTTGTTAGGAATGCGCATTCTTGGGGTGGGGCCCAGCATGTTGGAGATTGGGGGCAACAGACCTGCAGTGGTTCTCAGCCCCTCAGAGCCAACAGCCACTTTTTATAGCAGGCACTTGGTAATGCCCTATGCATGATGCCAAAATGAAATCGATAGACAATAGAACCCACCTGCATACCTAATTTCAAAACAACTGATGTAATGATCTAAGATCAAGAGGAGAGAAAATAAAGCAGTATAGAACTGTATAACATATTTCAACGCGAATGTGCTCAGGCAATAGTTGGGTACAGAAGAGACACTATGGAGCAGTCAGTTGTTTGTACTGATGGAAGAATCCCCGAGACTGGGGTAGCTACAGGGCTGCTGATATAGGGAGTTGTGTTAGCCTCTTTCATACCGTGGGCATCATTTTTGCTGTTGGCATAGTTTTAAAAAGGGTAACCAATCCTTGATAAAGTTATGAATTACATAAAGTATAATCACTTTAATTTATATAATAGTAGTTCTAGAAAACTCATTGTATATTAAAACCAATGCAGAAAATATTTGTTGTTATTATTATTGTTGTTGTTATTTTTTTTTGAGTTGGAGTCTCACTTTGTTGCCCAGGCTGGAGTGTAGTGGCACACGCACAGCCACCCCAGCATTGACTTGCTGGGCTCCAGTGATCCTTCCGCCTCAGCCTTCCAAGTAGCAAGTAGCTAGAACTACAGGCACATGCTGCCATGCCTGGCTAATTTTTGATTTTTTTTTTTTTTTTTTTGAGTTGGAGTCTCACTCTGTCACCCAGACTGGAGTGCAGTGGCTGCTTCCAGTCACTGCAGCCTCGACCTGCTGGGCTCCAGCGATCCTTCTGCCTCAGCCTTCCAAGTAGCCAGAATTACAGGCACACGCTACCACGCCCGGCTGATTTTTTAAATTTATTGTAGAGGTGAGGTCTCGCCAAGTTGCCCAGGTGGGTCTCAAACCCGCGGGCTCAGGCAATCCACTCACCTCAGCCTCCCAAGGCGTGGGATTATAGGCTGAGCCACCGAGCCCGGCTAATTTTTTATTTTTATTGTAGAGACAAGATCTTGCCAAGTTGCCCAGGCTGATCACGAACCCACGGGCTCAGGCAGTCCACTCGCCTCAGCCTTTGTTGTTATTATTTAGAAACGAGGTCTTGCTATGTTGCCCAGGCTGGCTTCAAACACCTAGGCTCAAGCAGTCCTCCTGTCTCAGCCTCCCAAGTCACTGAGACATGCACCACTGTGCCCGGCTCTTTGTTTTGTATATTTAACTGGAGTTAGGGTTTTGGTTCATACAATAATGAATAGGTTTTTCACCTACACCAATGCCTGAGGGATGTCCGAGGGGCACGCAGGCAGGGCAGTTGTTTGTAGAGTAGGATTGTCCTGAGCTCTGCAGTCCCTCAGCCCCCAAACTCGATTGTGGAACAACAAGAAGTGCCATCACAGTGTCCCCAGTGTTCTCTAGGGAACAGTACTGTCCACTGAGAACAAGTGATCTAGGCCCACCTTCTCACACTGTATCTGGGAAGCTGAGGCTCAGAGTGGCTGAGACACTGGCTCGGACCCTGAGTGAATGGCAGAGTCGGCGCTCGGGCCCTGGTCCAGCGAGGTGCCCCGCTGGGCTGACCTGGCTCCTTCCCGTGCAGCGTCTCAGCGTGCAGAACATCATCTACGTGCGGGGCTGCACCAACGCCGTGCTCATCTGGTTCATGGACAACTACACCATCATGGCGGGCATCCTGCTGGGCATCCTGCTTCCCCAGGTGGGCAGGCTGTAGGTTCAGAGAGAGTGTGGCTTGGCAGTTACAGGAGAAGGGCACCGGAGGTGTGCGGGCCTGAGTGAAGAGCCTGGCTTCACCCTAGGAGGGCCGCAGGGCTGGAGGGAGGGGGTGAGTGGCAGTAGCACTGGCAGGTAAGCTCTTTGAGGTGCTTCCCGGGCCCCAACTCCTTCACATCTCTCTGTGAGGTGGCTACAATTTTTTTTTTTTTTGAGTTGGAGTCTCACTCTGTCACCCAGACTGGAGTGCAGTGACCGCTGCTGGCCACTGTAGCCCCGACCTACTGGGCTACGGCGATCCTTCCGCCTCAGCCTTCCAAGTAGCTGGTACTATAGGCATGTGCTACCAAACCTGGCTAATTTTCTGATTTATTGTAGAGATGAGGTCTCACCAAGTTGCCCAGGCGGGTCTCGAACCCGTGAGCTCAGCCTCCCAAGGTGCGGGAATACAGGCTGAGCCACCGAGCCCGGCTGAGGTGGCTGCTATTATCATGCCCATTTCACAGAGGAGGAAGCTGAGAATTGCCAAGGTTAAGTGGCTTGCCCACACGGTCCTCTAGACAGTGCCTGGCAGAAGTGGGGTGGAGGCAGGAATCAGAATGGTGGGACCTTTGATGATGGGGCTCGGGGAGCCTCTCTGGAATTTCCTGGAAGGGGCAGAGGGGGTCCAGGTTGGGGCTGCTTGAGGAGTGGGAATGCTGGGAGAAGTCTCTTCTGTGGTTGTTTCCCAGGTCGCCCAATGCCACGAGGGCTCGAGACTGGCTGCTTGGGTTTCTGGGAGCCGGGAACTGCCAAGGAGGGCTGCTCTAATGCCTGCCATGCTCTCACCAGCCTTGCCCCTTCTTCCTAGTTCCTTGGCGTGCTGTTGACGCTGCTGTACATCACCCGGGTGGAGGACATCATTGCAGAGCACTCTGTCACTGACGGGCTCTTGGGACCCGGCGCCAAGGCCGGCGTGGAGGCAACGGGTACGGGGTGCTGTCTGTGCTACCCCAACTAGCGCCCAGCCTGGGACAGTGGCTGTAGCAGCGATGGTGTGGGACAGGCCTGCGGCCTCTGCCCATGCTGGCATGACCAAAGCCTGTACTGGGTGTACCAGCGTGCAGGTCCCACAGCCCCTGCCTCCCAGAGGCAGAGACTGAGACTCTCCTAAGAGGCTTTTCTACGGCCACTGTGGGGACCCGGAGACAAGGGCATGCCTTCTCCAGGCCCAGGCCAGGGGAAGTTCAGGGCTCAGCTCGGGCAGGCCCTTTTCATTTCTGGCAGTGCCTTGGCCGGTGGTATTTATGCCCTTTGGAGGGCAGTTTTGTAGTGAATTGTGAGCCGGGGGAGAGAGAAGGGCAGGGGCAGGAGGGGAGGACGGCAGCCCCAGAGCCCCTCTGCCACGCCCCAGGGCCAGGTTGGGCCGTTTCTCAGCCTCCCAGGTGCCTTGAACCCTCATCCGCAGGGGCTGCTGCTTTGCTGACCCTGGTTTTTTATGTGATTTTTTTGTAACATTCATCTTTTGTACAGATCAGCAGGAGTTTCTGACTAATCAAAGTTGGGTATTTCCCCACAAGTCCTATTCTTGCCCCTCCCAGCCAGTTTGTGAATCAAACAATAAAGACATGATTTTTAAAAAAGATAATTTGTGGGTCTTTCATTGATGCTGTTTTGTGGGGGATAGGGGTGGGAGGGGGGAGGCCTCAGCCTGGACTTTGAAACCCCTTGTGGGTGCGAGGGTTACACTGGAACGAGAATTTGATATAGTTCGGGACACAAGCTGGGGAAAACCTCAGGGCTGGAGGTGACAACGCTTAGTTTACTGAGAACTGAGGGAAACTGAGGCTGAGGGGTGTATGGTGTGAGGCTCTACCTCCAGGAAACGGGGCAGGTGGGGAACGAGGAAAGTCGAGTTTGGAAAGCGGCCGTGCCCACAAGTCCAGCTGTGGCTTACAGCCAGAGTGACTCTCTCTCCAATAGTATAAGCCGCCTGTGCCCTGGGACGGGCGAGCAAAGCCACGCAAAGCTTGGTGCCGACCGCCCCCTGCTGGTGATGGTGGAACTCACAGGAATCAGTCCACCCTAATCTTCAGGCCTCTAAGACATGGTCTCTAGATTTTCCCTGAGGTTCTTAGTAGCCAGAGCCATAGAAATAAAAAAAAAATAAGAGCCCCAAACCTGAAGAACTTGCCGGTGGGAGCCGCCCCTACACCCATGAGTTATGTGGTTGGACGCTCGATCTGCCATGTGTACCCACCTGAGTTGTCTGATATGGTACAAGAAAGGGAAGGAAGATTTTTAAAAGGATAAAACAATGCAGTCATAGCAGACATATTACAGAGCATATTTTGTGCCAGGAGCTTGTCTAAACATTTTCCAGCTATTGGCTCCTTTAATCCTCTATAAGAGTTACTCTATAACTCTTATCTCCATTGCATTGATGGGGAAACTGAGGCACTGAGCAATTAAGTAGTTCGCAAGGGCACATGGCTGTTAAGTGACAAAGCAATGACTTGAGCCCAGGTAGACTCACTCTGGGCTCTCAGCATTCCCTCCCGACCCACACACTCTACTGCCCCTGTTGTTTCGTGGTCAAGACCAGGTTCTGTCTTGTTCCCATTTTGACCATAGACAAGGCTGGTTCTAGCTCTGTGTCTGGCTGGAGGCTCTGTGGCTTTGACTGTCCTCTGAAAATCCTCTCTGTGCCCAGAGGGGAGAGGGCAGCCTTTAGGGGCAGCAAGATGGCAGAGGCCCTGTGGGGAGCTGAGTCTGCTTACAAAGTCCTGCTGGAACCTGGAAACCCAATCACTGTGTTTTCCCCTTTCCACCTCCACTTGCCGCTGCCTTCTGCCTCACAATGTTGCCCTGCGTGGCTGCTGATGGGGACCGGGACTCGTGGGTTGGGGCCAGGGATGGCTGAGCTCCAGCAGTCACTTGTCTGCTCTTCAAACCTCAGTTACTCACCTCTCAAGAAAGTGGACGGAGCATCTGGAGAGGGCGTTGTCCGTCCTGTCCTTGGGGACTCCCCTGCTATGTCATCCTTTGGTGCTTCAAAGCCAATGACAACACTATGCCGCCCTTCCTCACAAGGATGGAAGAGTGACCCTCAGAGCTAGTCTTTTTCCCACCCCATGGCACAGGTAGGAAATGACAATATTTTTGCAGCTCTCAGTATTTGTGAGTCTAGAGGAGATTTGTGTACTTTGATTTTGGGCTTTTTTGTACATAATTATTTTTAAAAATGCATTAAGGAAAGTTAACCTTGTGTAAAAATTCCAAATATTTTCAAAATGTATGTTTTTAATAGTTTATTGAGGTGCACCTGACATAAAATAAACTACATGTACTTAAGCGGCAAATGCATCTGTTAATGAAACCATCGCCACAATCAAGACAGTGAACAATCCAGCACCCTAAAAATTGTTCTCTTGTTTCCTTGACATCCCTTCACTACAGTCCTCCCATCACCCGCCCCATCCTCAGGCAACCAGAGATCTGCTTTGTATTTCCTAAAATGTTACAGAGTCGTGTTGTATTTCCTAAAATGTTACAGAAGCCAACCTATGCAGTGTGCACTCTTTTGGTCTGACATCTTTCACTCAATGGTCAGTCTTTTTTTTCCTTCCTTTTGAGTCAGAGTCTCACTCTGTCACCCAGGCTGGAGTGCAGTGGCACGCTCACGGCCACTGCAGCCTTGACCTGCTGGGCTCAGGCGATTCTTCCACGTCAGCCTTCCAAGTAGCTGGAACTACAGGTGTGCAACTCCATGCTCACCTCATTATTTGATTTGTTGTACAGATAAGGTCTTCCAAGTTGCCCAGGCTGGTCTTGAACCCATTGACTCAGGCAGTCCTCTCACGTCTGCCTCCCAAAGTGCTGGGATTACAGGCGCACCACGCCTGGTGTGCTCAATGGTCATTTTGTGATTCCTTCGTTTTGTAGCTTATATTTGCGCATTCCTTTTTACTGCTGAGTAAAATTCCATTGTGTGGGTCTACCATAGTTTATTTGTCCATTTACCTACTGGTGGTCATTTGTGCTGTTCCCAGTAGTGTTATTGTTATTGTAAATAAAGCTGCTACAAACATTTGTCTTTAAAAAACATGTCTTTATAAAAACATATTCTTTCACTTCTCTTGAGTAAATATTTACGAGTGGAGTGACTGAATCATATGATAAGTGTATGTTTTAACTTAAAAAAAATTTTTTTTGAGTTGGAGTCTGTGTTGCCCAGGCTGGAGTGCAGTGGCATGCTCATGGCCACCGCAGCCTCGACCTGCTGGGCTCAGGTGATTCTTCCTCCTTAGCCTTCCAAGTAGCTGGAACTACAGGCATTTGCCACCACGCCTGGCTAATTTTTTGATTTATTGTAGAGATGAGGTCTTGCCAAGTTGCCCAGGTTTTTGTCAAACTTGTGGGCTCAGGCAATTCTCTCACCTCGGCCTCCCAAAGTTCTGGGATTATAGGCATGAGCCACTGCACCTGGCTGTTTTAACTTTTTAAGAAACTGCCAACCTATTTTCTGAGGTGGTTGCACACTTTCACATCCCCACCAGCAGCATATGAATGTTCCATTTCCTCCACATCCTTGCCAACATGCTATGGTCCTTTTTTAGTCATTCTGATGGGTGTGTGGTGATATTTTATTGTTTTTATTTTCATTTTCTTACTAATTAGCCATATTGAGTGCTTTTCATGGACTTCTTTGATGTCCGCATAATGTCCTTGGTGGGCAAGTGGTGAATTCTTTTTTAAAAATTAGATTGTTTTTCTATTATTGAATTTTGGTAATTCTTTGTATATTCTGAATACAAGTCTTTTATTAGATATATGATTTGAAAGTATTTTTTCCTAATCTGTGGTTTGTCTTTTCATTCTCATAATGATGTTTTGCAAAAAGCAGATGTTTTTAACTTGGTGAAGTCCAATTTATCAATGATTTCTTTTGTGCATCATGTTTTTGGTGCCATAGCTAAGAAAATTTGTCTAACCCAAATTCACAAAGGTTTTATCCTACACGTTCTTTGAGAAGTTCTCCAGTTATGTCATAATTATATAAAATTATTACTTAAGTCAGTGGTTCATTTGGGTTAATTTTTTAAAAAATATGGCACAAGGTATGGGTCCAAGGTAATCTATTTTGCATATGAATATCTAACTGCTCCAACTCTGTTAGTTGAAAGAAGAGTCTTTATTCTCTGAATTGCCTTTGCACCTTTGTTGAAAATCAATTGTCCGTATGTGTGTGAATTTCTTTCTGGATTCTTCATTCTGTTTCATTCAGTGTCGAATAACAAGTGTGAGAGCAGACACCCTTGACTTGTTCCTGGTCTTGGGGTTCAGTCTGGGCTTGGGTGATCTCTCCACCTCACCCTAACTTTTTTATTTATTTATTGTAGAGATGAGGTCTCACCATGTTGCCCACGCTGGTCTCAGAAAATCAATAAGGGTGACTGATCCTAATCCAGGTGCAGTGAGGGCCAGTGAGAGGCCCAGACTTCACCTGCACCTAGACCACTTATGTATCCAATCCTGACTTGTTTACCCCACATCTTTAAAAAATAAAGATAATAAAAAACAAATCTGAAGAAAAAAAAAGGTCACCAGTGACCTCCGCGTTGCCAGGTCCGATGTCCACGTGACGTCATGAGTCCCCTTGACCTGTCTGCCGCACCTGACGACTGACCACTCTCTCCTCCTTGAAATGCTCTCTTCATGTTTTTCAGCTCTAGGACCATGAGCCAAATACATGCTGGTTCATTATAAATTATCCAGTTGGTGGTATTCTGGTGTAGCAGCGTAAAATTTACTAAGACAGCAACCGCCATAATAATAGCTAATTTAAGCAGGAATCACGAATGGATTAATCTTTTATGTAAAAAAAAACTTTTATGTAAAAAATTAAGAAATAATAGGGTATTTACATGGTCTCAAACCATCACTCTATAAGATACTTTTCGATTACAAAGGGCAAAAAATGGTAACTTTACAGTAGAGATACCTGGCAGGCACCACTTTAACCAAATGATCAATACTAAAATTATCAGCAACGAGATTAAGCAACAGCATGCACATCTAAGTACAAGAACTTAGCACAGCTGCGTCAGGCTGCAGGAGAAGATGGTGATCTCCACAGGAGTTAAAGTTCCACATAATTGTTTTTTTTTTTGAGTTGGAGTCTTATTCTGTCACCCAGACTGGAGTGCAGTGGCCGCTCCCGGCCACCGCAGCCTCGACCTGCTGGGCTCCGGCGATCCTTCCGCCTCAGCCTTCCGAGTAGCGGGAACTACAGGCACGCGCTACCACGCCCGGCTGATTTTTTGATTTATTGTAGAGATGAGGTCTCGCCAAGTTGCCCAGGCGGGTATCGAGCCCGTGGGCTCAGGCGTTCCTCATAATTTTCACTTGTTGGAAGAACTTGAAGGACAAAAAGGAGTAGTACAGTTAGCTGGGGCCTTGAAGATGATGAAGATATGACACTTACAACATGGACAGGCATGATTATTGGGCCACCAAGGACAAATTATGAAAACAGAATACATAGCCTGAAAGTAGAATGTGGACCTAAACACCCAGAAGTTCCTCCATCAGTTAGATTTGTAATGAAGATTAATATGAATGGAATAAATTAATTCCAGTGGGATGGTGGATGCACGGAGCATACCAGTGTTAGCAAAATGGCAAAGTTCGTATAGCGTTAATGTTGTAATTCAGGAGCTAAGATGTCTAATGATGTCCAAAGAAAATAAGAAGCTTCCACAGCCACCAGAAGGACAAACGTACAACAATTAATTTTGGTGGATCTCAAACTTGTCTTAAATCAGCAACCTTTTACTCACATTAATGTCACAGTGTGAAATACCCATCCATTAAGTAAAAGAATTTCAAGCCAGGCTCGGTGGCTCAGCCTGTAATCCTGCACCTTTGGGAAGCTGAGGTGAGTGGGTTGCTTGAGCCCGCGGGTTCGAGACCCGCCTGGGCAACTTGGCGAGACCTCATCTCTACAATAAATCAAAACGAGCCGGGCATGGTAGCGCGCACCTGTAGTTCCAGCTACTCGGAAGGCTGAGGCGGAAGGATCGCCGGAGCCCAGCAGGTCGAGGCTGCGGTGACCGGGAGCGGCCACTGCACTCCAGTCTGGGTGACAGAGTGAGACTCCAACTCAAAAAAAAAAAAAAAAAAGAATTTCAGCTGGTAAACATTTGTAAGAATATATTTAATATAGGTACACCCGTTATGTTTTCAGGCAACAGGAGGAAAAACACAGCATACTTTTTTTCTCTTGTTAAGGCACTGTCATTTAAATGTAAACCCAGAGTACCCGAAATAGATTTCAGGTTTACAAGATGAAAGCGTAGTGAGAAGTGTCAGCTGGCAGTGGAAGCATGTGTGTTTCTGAAAAGTAAAAATCTCAAGAAAGAAAAACAGACATGGCAGGCTTTATCCATCTTGCTTAGTGAAAGAGCTGCAGTTGAAATTGTTTAAAGTAGCAGGTATAATGGATATTGTCATAAATTGTGTTAATTTTTGAAGCGGTGTGGGTGCTGACTACTAGTAGTATCAAAACTGTTCAGGATTGTTTTGATGCTTGTATTTATAATAAAAAATGTGGGGGAGATTGATGAATTTCTGTTAAAAGCTGTTCCTGTTAAAACCCCTCCTCATGCGGGGTTACATGTCTATTACATGTAACAGACATGGTAAATATTTGTTTACAGTCTTTGTTTAACAAACCATGTGCTTAAGTGAAGTAAACATAAAGGAAATAGGTGTATGGATATGTGATTTTGAGCTTAAAGTTAGTTGTTTTTTGTTTGTTTGTTTTTTGAGTTGGAGTCTCACTCTGTCACCCAGACTGGAGTGTAGTGGCATGCTCCGGGCCACCGCAGCCTGGACTTGCTGGGCTCCAGCAATCCTTCTGCCTCAGCTTTCCAAGTAGCTGGAACTACAGGTGCGCGCTACCACGCCTGGCTAGTTTCCGACTTATTGTAGAGATGAGATCTCGCCAAGTTGCCCGTGTGGGTCTCGAACCCGCGGGGTCAGGCAATCCACTCACCTCGGCCTCCCAAAGTGCTGGGATTACAGGCTGAGCCACCGAGCCCGGCCTAAAGTTAGTTTTAAAATGTAAATAAACTATGGAATGTATCTTCAAAAAAAAAAGAGAGACCAGCATAACTCCTGTGGTATTTCTGCCACAATTGTATGACCTGAATCTTATTCCATGGAAACATACATTCAAGTTGAAGAATATGCTATGGATTGTACCCAATGTTTGTACCCTCACCCCCCAAATTCATATGTTGAAATTTCATTATCATTGTGATGGTGGGGGCCTTTGGGAAGTGGTTGGGTCATGAGGGCAGTGCCCTTATAAGCAAGACCCCAAAGAACTCCCTTTACATTTCTGTTATGAAAGAACACAGTGAAAAGACAGCCCTTTATAAACCAGGGAGCTGACAGTGACCAAACACCAAATCTTCTGGTGCCTGGATCATGGGACTTTTACAGCCTCCAGATTGGTAAGAAATAAATTTCTGTTGCTTATAAACCACCCAGTCTATGTATCTATGTAGTGTGTTATAGGAGCCCAAATAGTTGAAGATAGTTTAAAAAATAATTGACATGTCCTATTCAAAAATATCAATAAAAAAAAAAATGCTCTCTTGTTTGTTCTCCTAGACAGTAGCCTCATCTGGCTCTTGTCCTCTGTAGCCACGCCATCTGAATCTTGGTTGTTGGTTCCTCTTTCTAAGCCTCTTAGTATTTGAGGGCCTCGACTGTCTTTTCTTTTTTCTTATTTTAAAGATGCGGGGTTAGGTATTCAAATATTCATTATGCCTGTACCCTTGTTGATGTGTGCCCTCCCCACCCCCTGCTGTCCCCCAGCAGATTCCTGCTATCACCTGTCTTTTCTATGCACACTGCCTTGGTGACCTCAGCCAGCCTCACCCAGGTCTTAAAACTCATGGTTTTAGAAACCATCGCTAAACTTGTGACTCTCAAAATGACCTTTCTCCCTGGGACTTTCCTATCCAACTAACCACTTGACATCTCCACTTGGGTGCCTAATGGAATCAAGCATTCCATGCCTGGAGTCCCCAGTCCTAATTCCTGGTGTTGCTCCCCACACGCCTGCTCCTGCAGCAGCGTCCTTATCTCAGGCCACGACTCCATCTTCCCAGTTGCTTAGGCCAAAAACCTTGGCGTCAGACTGGATTCTTACCTGCTTCATCAAAGCCACCAGCAGATCCTGTCAGCTCCACCTTTAAGACCCATCTGGAGTTTTCTCACCTCCAAGCCACCATCCTCCCTCGCCTAGAACAATCTCAGGACCTCCCTGCTGGTCTCAACACCCTCTAATGGCTTCTCAAGTCCTCCCTATGACCCGTGAGACCCGACACCATCTGGCTTTCCTGTGACCTCCCCTGCACTCACCTGCTGCAGCCACTCTGGCCTCCTGGTGGCCCTGGGATGCTCCGGACTTGGCATCTGCCTGAAGTTCTGTGCCAAGTGTTGGCATGCCTGACTCTCCGTCTCATCTGGTGGATGTCACCTCTCAGTGAGATCACCCTTGGCCACCCTCAGTGATACTGCCATTAATGATACTGCCATCCTTTCTTTACCCCGGTGCCCCTTCCCAGCTTTATTTTTCTCTTAGCCCTTATCCCCGGGTAACATGCTGCATACTTAACTTTCTCATCCTGTGTGTTTTCTGTCTCCACCACAGGAATGAAAGCCGCATGAAGTGGAGAGTTTTGGTGTATTTTGCTCCGCAATCATCTTAGCTCAGGTTCTCCAGGAAGCTGCTCTGAGACAAATGCTTCCTACAGGCCGTTTATTTGAGAAGTGATCCCAGGGAGCCGGTGTGAAGGACAAGGAAGAGGGAAATGAAACAAGGATGGAGGAAAGCCAATATAAGGATGCATTATGTTTTTATTTATTATTATTATTTAAAATTTTTCTATTAAAGATGTGGGTTACAATTTAGAGTTAGGTATACAAAGGGTCATTGAACAGGTAAAGTTTGGGCCTCACTTTGGTCCCCACTTCACCTGGTTTGAGATCAGGAACTCTTTTTTTTTTTGAGTCGGAGTCTCACTCTGTCGCCCAGACTGGAGTGCAGTGGCC